>NW_021821168.1:0-98473 GCF_901001135.1 Rhinatrema bivittatum | reverse complement strand
TGAGAGTGTTGAATGATTGCGGTGCTAGCACAGGAAGAGGAGCTGCAGAATGGCTTTTCTCCACAAAGGTACAGGCTGGCAAGCAGCAGTGGAGGAGGAATGATCCATGGACCCCTGACTGCCTGGTCTGTATGTGTGTGTTTGAATGGAAGACTGACTGGGTGTGAATGAGAGATTGCCTGTGATGTGTGTGTGTGTGCGTGTGGCTGCTGGGATGGGGGTGTGGGTGTGTGTGGTGAAGCTGCTTGGGAGGGTATGGATGTGTGTGTGTGTGAGAGAGTGTGTGAATGGGAGGCTTGCCTGGGATATGGGTTGTGTGTGTGTGTTGTGGTGTGTGTGAGAGAGAGTGTGTGAATGGGAGGCTGCCTGGGAGGGTTTGTATGAGTGAGAGTGTGTGTGAATGGGAGGCTGCCTGGGATATGGGTGTGTGGTGTGTGTGAGAGAGTGTGTGAATGGGAGGCTGCCTGGGATATGGGTGTGTGTGTGAGAGAGTGTGTGAATGGGAGGCTGCCTGGGATATGGGGTGTGTGTGTGTGAGAGTGTGTGAATGGGGGGCTGGCTGGGATATGGGTGTGTGTGTGAGAGAGTGTGTGAATGGGAGGCTGCCTGGGATATGGGGGTGTGTGTGTGTGTGTGTGTGGAGAGAGTGTGTGAATGGAGGCTGCCTGGGATATGGGTGTGTGTGTGTGTGTGTGAGAGAGAGAGTGTGTGAATGGGAGGCTGCCTGGGATATGGGTATGTGTGAATGGGAGGCTGCTGGGATGGGTGTGTGTGTGTGTGTGTGTGTGTGTGTGTGAATGGGAGGCTGCCTGGGATATGGGTGTGTGTGTGTGTGTGTGTGTGTGTGTGTGTGAGAGAGTGCGTGAATGGGAGGCTGCCTGGGATATGGGTGTGTGTGAATGGGAGGCTACCTGGGATGTGTGTGTGTGTGCGCACATGCTGCATGGGAGCCTTCCTGGGATGAGGAGGGTGTTGTGCATTTAAATGGGAGCCTGCCTGGGGGGGGGGGAGAGAGAGAGAAAAATGAGGGGTGCAGGTGGTTCTAACCTGCCAGCAGCTGAAATGAAGATGAGGGCCTGGGGTTGCTGGCAGATCCCAACCAAGAAAGAGCTGGAGACGCCTGTGGGTTTGTCTGAGAGGGAGAGTGTGTGTGTATGAGTGTGGTGTGTGTGTGTGTGTGTGTGTTGTGTGTGGTATAGACATGTAAGAAAAGGAGGAGAAAGTTTGTGCATCCCACTCCACTACTCCACAACAATCCCAGGGTGACTGGAAATCAAAGTTCCCAGGTATGGAGAGTGTGAATTTTTTAAAATCCTTTTTAGTTTTTATTTTTCAGGTGGTGTTTGCTTGTCTTTACTGTTTTGAAATATTTTATTGGTGTTTGCAACATTTTAAAAACTTGTATATGATTTTTTAATTATTTGATCTTTATCAGCTGTTTTAAAATATAATATGTTTCTAGTATTATGATTATGTATTTATTTTATTTCTTGATTTTATGTTTGATGTTTGAGGAATGGTGATGGTTTGTTTTTTCATTGTTGCACTGCATAGAGGTCTGCTTCTTGCAGTTTTCCAGTTCAGTTTGGTCTGCGCGTTTGTATTTCTGCTTTATGGTTGCTCTGTTCTGTATTTGGCGAGGGTCTCTTTATGTTTTGCATGTGTGACTGAGGTGAGGCATTCTCCTATAGGAAGTGTATTAGTGTTTTAGGGCTTCCGGGGGGTCAAGCCCACACCTAACACACATCACAATAGGCCTAATACCACATGGGTTCTAAGTGTCTTTTTTGTAGGGATTTCTGGTTGGCATCACAGCAGTGTATGTAAATATAATGTAAGGGATATTTTTACCTTAGAATGCAGTACTTTGATGTTTTTCATGTAAAATATAAATGCATAACTCTTACCTGTGTGTGTGAATTGGGGCGGGGGGGGGGGGGGGGCGCGCGAGGGTGTCGGTTTTAAAGTTTGTATCACTGAAGGGAGATGGACTTTTTTTTTGGTGGGCCCAGGTCAGAAAATGAATGAACGAGGTGGGGCAGCACAGTAATTGTTCACACAGGGCAGCAAAAAAACCTAGCACCGGCCATGTCTGGTTGCCAGAGTGAGGAAGAGGAAATCAAGAAAACTAAGGGGGTTATTTTCCAACTTGCGTTATGGCCTTTTTGCAATAGCGTTTGAGTGAGAGAGAGAAAGAGGAGAGAGAAAGAGAGAGGAGAAAGAGAGAGAGAGAAGAGAAAGAGGAGAGAGAGAGAGCGAGAGAGAACGAGAGCGAGAGCGAGAGCGCGAGAGAGCAACTTGCTACAAGGCCCTTGATGGTAACATCAAGCTAGGTTGAGAGAACATTGTACAAATCTCATCTTTGGGTGAGTTTCCTCCTCCGAAGGACTTCAAATCTTCACAAGAGAGCACTGTTCTGTTCGTACGTCTTACGTTGAATGTTAAAGTGGCCCTAACCCCTACACTACTGCCTAAACCTCACCTCGAGTTACTAGGTGGGCCTCATATAGAGGTATAAATACCTGCGTACTAAGGGCCTTATAGCTAGTCTGTCTGTCTGTCTCTCACTCCCCTCCCCCCCAGTGGTTGTAGGTAGGAAGGCAATAATTGTGGTATTACCAGTTATCGCACTCTGTGGTAATGCCTATGCGAAACACTAAGATAGATCCTATTTATCGCAATGTGCGCTATTACCGTAAAAGACGCCCCTATCGCATGCGATAGTTTCATGAATCTAGCCCTAAGGTAGAAGCCCAGTCTGGAAGTTTCCGTCTCACTTGTCTGTCTGAGACCACGGAGATTCCCAAATCGTGGCACACTCTCATGATGTCAGGCCATCAAGCATTTTGCTCCTTATCTTCCTGCTGCTAGTATTCCAGAAAGGGAGAACTTTTCCCAAACCCAGCTCCTGTGCTTCCAGCTGCATGAATTTAATTATGTAACTGCCAGCTCCCGACGACACAACTGTGGAGGAAATCCTGGATTGGCGTGACTTTTACCATTCACGCTCACTCCGAACGCTTCAAACAAGTGGCTGTCTGCGTGTTAGAAGGTCAGCCCAACGTCTGATTTCCAGACCCAGCTTCTGCTGGGAATCCAGTCACTCCTACGGGTGGGATCTCATGTGGCCCTGTACCGGTTCTGAAGAGAGCCAGGGTCTGCGGTCCCCTTACACAGGACGGTCCATGTGAAGGCCGAGCTACGGCGGGAAGAGTGTAAGGGAATAAAGATGGGTGAAAAATCCCCTATTGCCTGTGAGGGGAAGCCTCTGGTACCACAGCTTTAGTTCAGGACTCCCTTCCCTCGCCTTTAAAATGGGACTAGGTACAGCAAATATGGTCACTCCCATACAGCAGTCTGTGGGCAAAACAACTGACTGAATGTGAAAACGGCCACACGCAACAGGGAATGGTTCCGTGAACAGTTTTGTGGCAGGATGCGACCACAGGCACGCAGAAATATATCAGCAGGACGCATCAGTTATCAACAAAGAGGACAGGCTGAAGGATGTTTACCCACCGGTGAAGGAAATCAGAACATCGCCCGCACCACTAGGTGCACCTCCGTGTCAAGCTGCACTACACTTAGCTTCTAACGACGCCGGCCGGCTTCTAACGAACGTTGCTACTGCCTGGAGACAAAAGCCTTATTCAATAAACACATGCTTACTGTGACTCCAACATCGCTCTAAGCTTCAACAGCAAGAGGAAATATGGAAAAAAGGATTTGCACTCACAAAGAGGGGAGTAGCTGGCTTGTTACGGGCGGTTACTACCCCAACCAAATGTGCTGATACTTCACTTTCGATGCACATCCAGCATGGCTCTCTGCTTCAATGGCATGGGAGAAAGACTGATATATCACGCATATCCAGCATAGCTCTCTGCTTCAACGGCAGGGGAAAAGAAAAACTGATACTTCACAGCATAACCAGCATAGCTCCTGCTTCAACGGCAGGGGAGAAGAAAACAACCAATAAGGGCTGTATAACTTAGTCTGGGTAAAACAAATAAGCATGGGTGTAGCTTGCTTATTGCGGCGGTTACTACCCCTACTACCCCTAACTAATCAGGCTAGACATTTCACTTGGATGCAGCTCCGTCACTGCTCTCTGCATTAATGTGGGGGTGGAAGGGAAATAGAACCAAGAGCTAAGAGAAGCGGATAAGTGTGAGAGAAGTGTGTGGGGCTTGCTGGGCAGACTGGATGGGCCGTTTGGTCTTCTTCTGCCGTCATTTCTATGTTTCTATGTTGCCAACACTTGTCTTTAACCGACACGTGGCAGGGTAAGCAGTGCCCTTTTGCTGCTCTTCTGATCAGGTATTAGTCACGTAAAGTGAGTGAAGACAGATTTTAAGTGGTGAAAAACAGAGAATCGATATATACCCAGCTCCACTTTGAAGTCAGCACGATCCCAGCTGCCACTGCCAGGCTACTCTTCCTTAAATCAAAGCTGCATACTTTACTCTGGGAAAAAAAAAGAAATATTTTTGTGATTGTTGGGTCCTGTAATCATAAGGGATTCTGCCACTTTAAAATGGCGTTGAAAGAAGAGAGCAGATGCTGGGCTGTCCAGACACCTCGTCAGCACAGCCTGCCATTTAGTAAGGGATACCACTCACGGCGGCATCCTCAGCGGTAATACTGTACTATATAGTATCTAAGGTATTATCACACAGAGCCATCAATGCACACGGCACTCTACATCCCAATTAACCAGCTTTCAATATCCGCACCTTTATCTAACAGAACTTCACAACCTTTTGTTTATTTTGTCAGCTATTAGTTCACGGTTTCCTGGTCGCTCGTATTGTTTGGCTTGCCACAAATCTTCCTCCTGTGTAAGCTCCCATGCAGCTGGGGCTCAATGACAAGAAGGTGGAATATTTCACCTTAAGAAACTGCCAGAAGGTGTGGTCAACATTAATTCTACGTAGCTGGTTATTTGAAAGAGGTTTAGAGAAGATTCTGAGGGACAGCTTCAGTGGACAATTATTAGCCAGGTAGCCACAGAGAACGCCACTGCTTATTTCTGGCAGTGGGCAAGAGGGAACAGGTCAGAGCGTTAGCATCTGCTGGGTACGGCTGGAGGCAGGATGTCGGGATCTAGCTTGGCACATCTTATTTCCTTAAGTGAGAAAGCTCAGGAGCCTGAAGACTCCAAAACTCACTCCACCTACGACCCTTAGAAGCACATCAGCACTGGTTTTCCAAACTGAAAAGGGGTAGGGGATTCGGAGGAGCACCAATGCTGGGCCCCCTACGTTTCCGGTCTGGGGGACTCACACGCAGACATTAGGAAAAAAAAAACGCAAGATGGCTTCTACGGCCAAGTCCAAAAGCAAAGCACGCTCAAGCGGCATTTTCTGAATTATCAAGAAGGCTCCTCACCCCGGAAGAATGTGCTAGCAGTCATTTTGTTATAGGTTTGACAGTTGCTTAGTTTTGATTATAACAGGGTAGTTAATATCTGCAAAAAATAATATCACAGAACCTTTAGACAGACATGGTTTAATGGGACACAGGCAACATGGATTTACCCAAGGCAAGTCTTGCCTCACAAATCTGCTTCATTTTTTGAAGGGGTTAATAAACATGTGGATAAAGGTGAACCGTAGATGTAGTGTATTTGGATTTTCAGAAGGCGTTTGACAAAGTCCCTCATGAGAGGCTAAGAAAACTAAAAAATCATGGGATAGGTGGCGATGTCCTTTCGTGGATTACAAACTGGTTAAAAGACAGGAAACAGAGAGTAGGATTAAATGGACAATTTTCTCAGTGGAAAAGGGTAAACAGTGGAGTGCCTCAGGGATCTGTACTTGGACTGGTGCTTTTCAATATATATATAAATGATCTGGAAAGGAATACAACGAGTGAGGTTATCACTTGTTGATGATACAAAATTATTCAGAGTAGTTAAATCACAAGCGGATTGTGATACATTACAGGAGGACCTTGCAAGACTGGAAGATTGGGCATCCAAATGGCAGATGAAATTTAATGTGGACAAGTGCAAGGTGATGCATATAGGAAAACATAATCCATGTTGTAGTTACACGATGTTAGATTACATATTAGGAGCATCCACCCAGGAAAAAGATCTAGGCATCACAGTAGATAACACATTCAAATAGTCGGTTCAGTGTGCTGCGGCAGTCAAAAAAGCAAACAGATGTTGGGAATTATTAGAAAGGGAATGGTGAAAAATGGAAAATGTCAAATGCCTCTGTATCGCTCCATGGCGAGACCGCACCTTGAATACTGTGTGCAATTCTGGTCACCACATCTCAAAAAGGATATAATTGTGATGGAGAAGGTACAGAGAAGGGCAACCAAAATGATAAGGGGAATGGAACAGCTCCCTATGAGGAAAGACTAAAGAGGTTAGAGCTGTTCAGTTTGGAGAAGAGACAACTGAGGGGGATTATGATAGAAGTCTACAAAATCATGGAAGGACTTGAACAAGTTAATGTAAATCGGTTATTTACTCTCTCAGATAATAGAAGGACAAGGGGGCACTCCATGAAGTTAGCAAGTAGCTCATTTAAAACAAAGCGAAGAAAATTATTTCACTCAGCGCATAGTTAAAGTCTGGAATTCATTGCCAGAGGATGTGGTTACGACAGTTAGTATAAATGGGTTTAAAAAAGGTTTGGATAAGTTCCTAGAGGAGACATCCATAAACTGCTATTAATTAATAAGCAATAGCAGCCTGAGATTTATTTAATGTTTGGGTACTTGCCAAGTACCGTATTTTCCAGCGTATAAGACGACCCCCAACTTTTCCAGTTAAAATATAGAGTTTGGGATATACTCGCCGTATAAGACCACCCTTCTGTGTCACTACATAACCATACTGTATGTGGTACCCAGTATACAACAACCAGCCAATCACGGCAAGCGATGTACCTTACCGGCGATTGGCTGGTTGTTGTATACAAATCCTGCTTGGATTGGTCAGCTCTCCCTGCCTGCCCAGCCCTCCCTGTCTTCAAGACTATCAGAGCGGTAACGCATCCCTCTGGCCCACCCTTGTATCCTATTCCCAGTACCTCCTTCTCTGCCTCTCAGATCTCGCTCCTGAGGACTGCAGTGAAGCAGCACAGACGCCCAACCCCCCCCCCCCCTTTTTATACACATTTTTAAGGGGAAAAAAACCGTAATTTTCTACTACCATATTTTTTGATGAAATCAACATTTACAGCAGGAGGGAGTGACTCGAAAAGTGAGGGCGCGCTGCCCGATTGGACGGTGGTTCATTCTCCGTTCCCTCGCTCCCTGGCCAAATCGGGGAGCGAGGGAGCGGAGAATCAACATTTTTTTTTTTTTTTTTTGTAGAAAATAATGAACATTTTTACAGCATCCGGTGAGGGGAGGGAGTGACTCGAGGAGCGAAGGCGCACTGCCCGATTTGTCGGTGCTGGGCAAAAGGGGCTTGCCGAAGCAAAGCCCCTTTTGGCCAGCACCGGCCAATCGGGGAGCGGAGAATGAACATTTTACAGCATCCGGGGGGAGTGACTTGAGGAGCGAGGGTGCGGAGAATCAATTTCTACGAAGCAAGCCCCTTTTGCCCAGCACCGGCCAATCGGGGAGCAAGGGAGTGGAGAATGAACTTTTTTACAGCATCCGGTGTAGTTAAATCACAAGCAGATTGTGATAAATTCCAGGAAGACCTTGTGAGACTGGAAAATTGGGCATCCAAATGGCAGATGAAATTTAATGTGGATAAGTGCAAGGTGATGCATATAGGGAAAAATAATCCTTGCTGTAGTTACGCCGGAAAATATGGTAGTTGTGACTTGGATTGGCCACTGTTGGAAACAGGATGCTGGGCTTGATAAACCCTTGGGCTGACCCAGTACAGCATATCTTATGTACCCTTAACATAATGTGTGGGGGTAGCCTGAATAGAGCGGCAGTTAGTACCATAAGAAACTTGCTGGGCAGACTGGATGGCCCCATTTGATCTTTTTCTGCTGTCATTGCTATGTTAGTACGTTTATAAGAGGAAGCTTGGTCCTGAAGAGGGGTCTGTCCCGTTGGAGGGGGTGCCTCTGTGCCACACAGTGGGTGTGTTCAAGCCAATAAAGCTGCAACCCCATCCCTGACAACTCAGACTGGTCCTCGGGGGGGGTTCAGAAGGGATCACTGGTGACATCCTTGTGCTCCTGGCAACTTGAGGGCTGAGGAAGATCCATAACCTGCAGTGTATGTGAAGTAAACCCGCTGAACCTGTTGGTCGCATTTTTAATAGCTGTGGAAGACAATTAGAATATTCTGCCCCAGACTGGACCGACTGTGAGTACTACGAACCTGCTGTTACAGAGTGAGGCTTAAGCTGCTGAAAGCAAAGAGAACCTGTTACCCTACATGCACTGAATGAGAAGATATCTCCGTTTCGAATCATGGGCTACCAACCTGACCGAATATATTAAGTCGATACACTTGTCTATAACGAATGCAACCGTATTGTTATGGGCATTTCTAGTGAAGTTAATGGGCACCTTGGAAGAGGAAGCTACCAAATTAGAGGACGACCTGGTGAGCGGAAAGCCTGGTGGCTGAAGATAGATATGCACTTCTTAAAACGTCTTGACATTTCCTGACCTGAAATAAAGAGGGAAAATGAGATTTCCAAGATGCAATATGCATGTTCTTATACGCTTTTTAGTGCATTTGTATTCACTTGGCTTCCCTGTTCACACACAGTCACAATTAACATAGATATTCTGTATGGTCTGGTTGAAAATAAAATGACATCTGTCAATCCACTGAACCTTTTTTTGAATTATGCATGCTCGGCTAACTGTGTATGATAATCCAGAGGGAGGGGCAGGGGGGAACCTCTCTCGGCCTTTGCTCATTAGTTCCACTCTATCATATCCCTTCATCTCTCCTCTCCTCTCTTCTAAGGCAGACATATTTAGGTCCTTTTGCCTCATCTCATAGGGATTTTGATGGAGAGCCTGCACTATTTTGGTAGCCTTCCACCCTCCACGCTGTTTTTTTTGTATAGGAATATTTCCTGTTGTGTGTCCGTCTGGGTGAAATGGACACTGGCTCTACGGTGGACAAAAAGCTAGATGCGTGGATGATCTCTCACTGCACCTCTGAGGCACACGGTGGAACGCAGCCAATTTTCACCGTGCAACCAACTGCACCGAAAGAAGCCACTTAGCATCTCTTACTAAATCAGCTTGCTTTGTCTCTTTTTTAAATACTTTGGAAATTCCTGCAAACTGTAACTCATGTTTGCTTGTAAGAGCTAAAGATCCAATATAAATGGAAATTAAAAGCATTATACAGGAGAAGACAGACAAAGGGTATAATGCGAGATAAGCAAGATCCATCTGGAAAGGAAAGCGCGAGCCATTCGAGTCTGTGCAGACGCGTTTGATGCTTCTGATTTACATTGTGACCATAGAAATATAAGCCAAAGGAAATACTTTGCACAAGCAAAGGCGTGCAGGATTACTAAAGGAACTTTCTTTTTATTTTAAAGGAATATTACAAAGAACATTTACTTATCTACACTACAGAAAGGAGGGAAAAGTGTCACGCTGGAGTCAAACACCGAGAATTTCTGACACTGAAATCCTTCAGGTAAACGTTTTTCTTTCATCTGTGGCTTTAAGAAGCCAAAGCGTTAAACGCCGCTTTGTGCAGTAATGCCCCTGCCAGACCTTCTCTCAAAAGCAGTACATTTTCAGAGTCATTAGTTTTGCTTTACTTTTGGGGGAGGATGGGAGCAACAAAAAAAAAAGCACTGTCCCTCCCGGAGTCGAGTGATGAGCTCGGCGACTTTCTGCAGCCCCCGATCCCGAGATAATTTCCCAGCCTCCAGAGTTATCTTGCCTCACAAATGGCTAAAAAGGGCATCTAAGAAATCGCTGCCGACGATGTGGGGGAAAGCAGACCCTCAGGTCAGAGAGTGCCCCTGTGGCAGAAAAAAAACAGCCTGCAAGGAGGAGACCGCCTCCGCTGACTACAACATGGCCAACGCGGCCCTTCCGCCAAAACCTGCTGGGCGGTAATGGTAGCCATAAATCAATCGGGAGAAAAAAATTCACGCGAGCCTTGATACTAAGCTAGCATCAGCTGTTGATCATGTAACCCAATTAGAGTCTAGGGCAGGAGAGGGCTCAGCGAGACTAGGTAACGTTACGGAGACAGAGAGGAATTAGAAATGTCCCTCACTGCCACCAGGCAGCGTCTGGAAGTTTATGGAGCGCTCCCCAGAGACGCAAGACGAAATGGAAAATTAGAGCAGGCGTAATACAGGAATCGTGGGGTTTCCCGAATGTGTGGAGGACTCCGGTGTGGGAAGCATTTTTTCTTGCCTCGTGGCTCCGACGCTGGTGAACATCACCTGCAAGCAAAGCAGTCATGCACGGAGCGTGCTGGTGCTGGCACCTGAAGAAAATGCTCGGCCTAGAGCAGTGACCACCTGCCTGCACAACTTCACTGACAATGCCGAACTCTGGGAATTGGGTCGGAAGATGAAGGAGCTGAGCTATCAAGGCAAGCAATTATATCTCAAGATTTTCTGCTGATGTGCAAAAGCGCAGGCAGGACTTTGCAGAGTGAGGCGTGAGCTACAAGAAAAAGGGCCTGCAATACGCCATGCTTTGCACCGTGAAATTGATTGATCCATGAGGGGAAAGCCACTGTGTTTGAGTTGGGTGAAAGATGCTTAGCCTTTCTAGAGAGAAGCTTAAGTGCTGAGAATGGTTGATGTGTGCTGAATATTGATGATGCTTACATAGCCTTTTTCTGCTTCTACGCTCTGTGGGGTTGGTGTCCAGTCTTTTGCAGGAGTCAAAGGGTCAGTGTAGGGAGCAGGGGGATTGCCTGGGTTTATTTTCTAATAGTGCTGCAGATAGTAAGATCTGAAGAGTATTTCTCAGTAACTGGCCTATTGGACATGTGCTATAGATAACTGAGCGGCTCTGCAAAGGGATGGATATCACGAGGAGAGATAGGGTGGAGGTGCGATCCACTGGTCGCAGGGCCTTGGCGGAGAGAGAAGTGCAGCTTCCTTGAATCCGCACCTTTACCAGATACACAGAGTCAGACTGGGGGAAGTTGGGGCATAATATCAAGCAGAGAATATGCTAATGCCAGGAGTGGGCTGGGTGGGGTGGAGAGGGAGTGGAAGGGATATGTAGGGCTGAGTGTTAGAGAAGCAGGTGGATCTTGAGTGTTCCCTCACCTGCTGATATCTTTTCTTTTTCAGGGTGGAGGGTTGTGTGAGTAATGGGACCAGCAGTGCTTAGATGGTTGCGTATGTAGAAGGGCAAATGCTGTCTCTTAGTCAAAAGGGAGGGGGGGTGGGTTTCAAGGGTGCGTTATTAGTTGGTTCTAAAGGGGTTGGGAACTTACTATTAAAAAATTCACCGGAAGCACAGATGAGCCAAGCTTCATGCTTTACAGCTCATGTTGTTGGGAACAGTCTTGTGAATTCGATATGCTACTGTCTTTTTATACAGCCAACTGTAGGATATGGCTAATCTCCCCATTATCTCTAAATGGGCAATGGCAAAAGAAGCCGAATTCTTGATAACCTCAAATGGAAGGGAGCACAGATCGCCCTGCTACAGGAACCACACCTCGTTGATGGGACTGGGTGGGAAGGGCCGAGTTTGCTTCTCATACCTCTAAGAGCCAAGAGGTGTGTATTCTTGGACCCAAGTCTTTATCTTGGCAGGTAGAAAAAGTTACTAAGATCCCCACCGCAGATATATTATGATGGCATGTAGCATCTATGGGCAGAAACTTGCAGTGATTTGTGTGTATGGACCCAACAAAGGCCAGAAAGAGTTTTATGCACCAGTTGCTGACATCGGTGGCAGTCGGTCCTGCTACTTCCACGCATAACCGGGGAGGAGAGTGGAATGTGTGCCTCAACCCTTCTAGGATTTAGAGTATCCAGTTTGCAGCATAGCGGACAGGCAGTCTCACTCAAGTGCTATTATGCGACTGGGGCTCAGTGACATCCGGAGGGGAACAGAATCCTTCGGGGAAGAGTCTCTACACGTTCTCTCCACGCATAAAACGTATAGCGTAGAGGTCTATTTTTTATTATCTGGATCGGACTGAAGGCGATACGGACATATTGCCAGTTTTATTTCTGATCACAACCTAGCTCTTCTCCCTATCTGACTTGTACACACAGGCAAAAGCTGGCGGTTAAACATCTCATTGCTGAAACAAGAACCTTTTTGGGTCACAATTAGTCCTGTTAAAGAATTTTTGAAATTCACAATCCTGGGGAATGTAGGCCGATTCTGCTGTGGGAAACATTAAAAACTGTACTACGGGTGGGGAAATTATTAGTTTTGCTTCACATGCTGAAGGGAACAGTCCTTGGAAGAGCTCATAAGGCAACTGAAGGTGTCTCCAGCAGCATACAGGATCCTATGGGACCCTATAGGGCATAGAGAAATGTACAGCAGACAGTCTGAAGATGGACAATATTGACAGAGTTTTTCGATACATCCGGCAAAAGGTATATGAATACGGGAATAAGGCGGGAGCTATGTTAGCCCGATTACTACAGCGCCACACGCAACAAAAACTTTAATTACAGGAATCCGTACATCTGATAGTGCCATCACACATTCTCTAGGGGAAATCCGTGGAAAGGTTCAGATCTTACTTTGCTCAGCTATATTCTGACAATGAGCAGATCCTCACCGATGAGCTAACCCAATATATAAGGGAAGTCCCTTTGCCATCCTTAACAGAAAGGCAGAGGAGATGCCTCGCAGCACCCATATCTGTGGAGAAGATACAGAATGCTGTATTTGGTTTGCCTGGGAAGAAATGTCCCAGCCCAGACGGCTACCCACTGGATTTTTATAAAAGCTTTTTTCAAGAACTGGGGGGACCCTTGTAGCTCCTTTTAAAATGTTTACATCTCACCCAAATGGCGACTGGCTGCCTAACCGATGCGACTAGAGGCTGAATCCTATAAGCCTATACCTTTATTAAAGGACCGATATTAAATTACCGGGAAAACTTTTACAAACTGCGCCTAGAGCACTGCATGCTAGCTTTGGCTGGGAAGAACAGAAAGGGATTTGTTAAGGACAGTCTTCCATTAATAATTCCCAGAAATTGTTTCATCTTATTGCACTAGCAAGGAGAGATGGGATTCCGGGCCTAGTAATAAGGCTGGATGAGGAGAAGGCCTGCCAGGCTAAGATAGTCACTTCTGTTTGCTGTTTTAGAAAAGTATGGTATACCGCTTTTAGTTTATCACTTGGGTCAGGTACTGTATGCACTAACCGAGAGCTTTCGATACTCATGAATGGAAATCTCAGATTTGTTTCCTCTACAGAAGGGTACAAGGCAGGGTAACAAAGGCCCTCCCACCTACTTTTTGACTTAGCAATAGAGTTTCCAGATGGGAGGTAAGATGCACTCCATTTTCTTTGTGCACGGATGATTTCTGATATACTTCACTAATCCTAAAGCTGCAGGAGAGCAGATAGCATCAATACTAAATTCATTTGGCACTATGGCTGATTACAAAGTTAACTTTCAAACATCAGAAATGTTTCACATAGGAACTTGTACTCCAAGGGACATTCTGCAATGCTTCACTCCCTATAGGCCTCCTATATCAAATACTTGGGCACTGGTGTTTCCTCGCAAGGAAAGGGACCTGTACAAACTTAAATTATGCACTGGTTTTCAATTAGGTCCATCAAGACCTCTGAGAATGCTCTGGGCATTATATTTCTTGGGCAGGCAGAACAAATGTAGTCAAAATGAATATCCTCCCACGCTTGTTATACCTATTTCAGCATTTAGCATGTTTTTGCTGAGTAGTTTTTTTTTACCACTGTTAACAGGATGCTGACTGGGTTCTTATGGGGGCAACAAACCTCTGCCAGTGAAGCTGAGGACTCTATGGAGGCCCAAGGATGGGGGGGTTGGCATTCCTGAATTTACAAGCTTATTTCTGGGCAGCCCGACTTATAGAGGCGTTTACCTGGTTGTTCCAGGACAAAACCTCATCCTGGTATTCACTGGAGGTGGAACTAGCAGAAGGGACTGATCTCATCTCACTACTTATATAATCCCCGCTGTCCGCTGGGGATTTGTGCATGGAAGTCTGTGTGTATGGAATTGGGGAGGCACAACCCTGCCCTAACAGTTCACTTGTTCAGTGTGGAAGTTAAGAGTTGGTGGGAAGAGGGATTAAGATGTTTGGGTCAAATGTGCGAGGACCGATTGGTCAGGCAGATCAAATTAAAATTTAAGATCAATCTCGTACTTACTATGACAAATTAATGAAGATAATGGATAACGACGCGGAGAGGGCTGGAGCCGGTCAGAGCCTACTCCATTGGAAAGAGTATTCTTACATGGTGATGCTCCAGGGAGCCCCGGTACTCTACAGGGCTATAATAGATTCTTTCTTGTCCATGGAACCCTCTCTTCTGATGGAAGAGTCCTGGAACAGAGCGTCAGGACTGCATATAGACTCACAAAGATGGCAGAGAATATGGCGACATGTGCACATAATCTCGCTTTGTGCTCATAGGGTGGAGCTGATGATTTCCCCTTCCTCTTCTTCCCTGCTTTGTTGGAGGGGGTTGCTTGGTGGAACTGAGGGTGAACAGACGAGTTAATCAAATGCTGGAATGTCCGACAGACTTTCTGCCAGCTGTTTGTTTACTGGGCTGGTGAGAAGATCAGTTCATGAACAAATACAAAGAAATGCTGGCGCCTCACCTCATTCATACTGCAACATTTCCCATAGACACCGAATGGAAAACAGCGCTGATGCTAAAGCATCGGAGAAGCCAAGGGCACTCTATTGCGCCGAACGAGAAACTGACTTTTCAACTGCAGAACAGCGTCACATTATATGAGATAGAGTGGGACCGTTACTGGAAACTTTAAACTTAGGAAAGTATTCTTGTTTTGTTATCTACGAAGCAATGATGGATTTCATGTATTTATTTATTTATTTGAAATTTATTTTTGTATACCGACATTCGTTAGGCAAACATCACATCGGTTTCCATGTAACATAAAACTGGCCAACAGGGCTTTACAATCTGCCCCTATATGTGGTACATATAGGGGCAGATTTTCAAAGGCTAAGCTCGTAACCCGAGAAAATCTGCCCCTACGCGCGCCGAGCCTATTTTGCATAGGCTCGGCAGCGCGCGCAAGCCCCGGGACGAGCGTATGTACCGGGGCTTGCAAAAAGTGGCATTCCGGGGCGGGGCGCCGGCCCGGGGGGCGGGACTGAGGCCTCTGGCACAGCCACTGTGCCGAGGGATGGTGCGCCGGCAGCTGGCCGGTGCGCACAAGTTACGCCTGCCCAGAGGCAGGCATAACTTTCGAGATAAAGGTCAGGAGGGGGTTTTAGTTAGGGCTGGGGGGCTGGGGAAGGTGGGGGGGGGGGGGGGGTGGAAAGAAAGTTCCCTCAGAGGCTGCTCCGGAGCGGCCTTGGAGGGAACGGGGAAAGCCATCGGGGCTCCCCTAGGGCTCGGCGCGCAGCTCCATGCACATGTTATAAAATCGGGCGTAGATTTGTTCGCGCCGGGTTGCATGAACAAATCTACATCCTCGCACAGTTTTTAAAATCTGGCCCAGTTTGTATTACTGGAATTGTTTTATGCTGTTCGATACTTTAAATAAAACGTTATTAAAAAAAAAAAAAAAAAAATTGCCCCTCCCAACCCTCTCACCATAAGACTCGATGCCTGATGGTGCCAACAAGGACCAGGTGCCCCCTTAAAACAGCTCTGACAGGGAAGACCGGACAAGGTTTAGAAGGACACATGAAAAGAAACGACAGATCCCCTCCCCCTTCAGTAAGCAGGCCGAATCAGGTCACGAGTCTGCAAGGAAAACCGATGGATTGCACATAGCGTGCGAGGGAAGCACGAGTGCACAGCGCGGTAAACCCACAGCACCAATATGGGTCGCCCCGTCTCATCTATGCTTGGTCATCAGAGCTGCAGCAGGTAAGTTCCCCCTTTGGGCACGTGGCACTACATTATCTCATAGTGCTGTGCCAGCCTCAGGAAGAAACAGACGACTTTTTAAAAAATGTATACGCGGTCTCCTCCGTTTCTGCTGACTTGATGCACACGAGAAACCAACAGTCCCCTCCCCCTCCAGATCCTTAGTGGGATTACTGTGCTCCTCAAGCTGGTCCCCCCAGTGCTGACGGAGAGCACCGCATCTGCCTGAAGCCCAAAATCTATGGGAAAAATTAATTATGAAGTATAAAATATATTTTATCTTGAAGGGTATGAAGACAAGATGTATGGCGTTTTGGTGAAACGTGACATCTCCAAGTAATGAAGACGTACAGCACTTTTAGAATAGCGCTATAAAGACATAGGAAGGCGCCAGCATTGACCGGACATCAGCCATGCTGCAGTGCTGAAGGGGGGAGTCTCTCGCATTAGTAAAGGAACCTTTAGACATTCCACTGCATTTAAGTGACACAATGAATGGTCTGATTTTCAAAGAACAAGCAGTTTCAGTATCCTCTTGTTTTAATATGCTCTTTCAAGCCTGTCACAGATCCCAACCCAGCTCTCCAGAAGCGGTTTGATGACCATGCTTGAAACCTTGGAAGTAATTATCTGCCTTCCATCCTCCAAAGGGAACGCTCAGTCTGAGCAGGGACTCTCCAAGGGGAACAAAACATAAGAGATGCAAATGTAATTAAATCTCAGACCACTTCTATGAGAGCCAGTGAACACAAAAGGATATTCAGAACTCAGGCCTGGCCTGCGAGTCATCCGGCTCGCCCATTCTGCCTGCAAAAACACCAGCACAGCATTATCCTCTCCTCTCTAACAGGCCCGATGAAATATCGGGCGCTAAGATCGGCACGCCGCCGAGCGTGCAACACTGACGCCTGACGCAACACCAGGATTACCGAGTCCACGCCAGCATGTAGCTAACAGTGCTTATCACATATAAACGCATGCTGACGAGGCTATTAGCTAGTACGCCCGATGTAAAACGTTACCACGCACCGGACGCACACATTTTTACACTCAAAATTAACGCCAGGCTCACAGGCGGCTTTAAGTTTTGAGTCACCCCAAGCCATGTACAGAAAAGTAGAAAATACTGCTTTTCTGCGGTTCCTCTGACTTAATATTGTCGCGATATTAAGCAGGAGGAACCACTGAAGCAGCAAAAAAAAAAAAAAAGTCTTTAAAACGGTCAGGTTAGGAAAAGAGATGCCCAATTTACAAGCATCCATATTCCTAACCCATGGATGCGCACGGGTTAGGGAAACACGCTCAGAAAATCGACTCCTGGGCGCTCGATGCCATAGATTGCACAATTTATCCCTAGTGCGTCCTTTTTAGCGCACTCATTTGCCCATTGCTTCGAGCGCCCAGGAGAGATGATTGTGCGAGTGTTAAGTGCATCCAGTTTGGTCGCACCTTTTTAGTGCATCTGTATTCATCGGCCTCTAAATGTAGGGATCCATCTCTCTGAACAACCAGGCAACAAAAATGTGTTTGGTCATTTGGGGCATAACATGACCCTTCCATACTTTGGTTCCTGTGTCCCTAAATGTCACTTACACTACCTTTTGTCTTTAATAACCAGTGCATGTGTGAAACTGGTGCAAGGAAGAGGAGCAAATGTACAAGGCCCACTGGTGGTCTTCACACACTGGTAACAAGGTTCCTTGTAATGTGTTATACTGCTGAAGTTTGGAAATACTGGTGACTCTTTTCAATTAGTACAAAGCTTGGCAATAAGACATGGAAGGCAGCCTGGGAGTTGGATTAAACACAGAACTTTAAAAAACCAAAAGAGTAGGGATGGTACCATTTTAAAATGACATAAAAAATTTCAACATTTCTCATTTCGTTTCATGTTATTTTAAGACCGAAACGAGAAAAAAACCTAAATATTTGTGTTTTTCTGATTTAATGTACGCTAAATGGATTTAGTGCACGCTACAGGTAACAGTGCGCACTAGATTGGAAAACAAAATGAACCCCATTTCCCAAGAAAAATGACACAGACGCAAAACATTTTCCATGCACACCCCTATCAAAGAGTAAGATGACAAGGCCTGGAATAGCCTAGAAATGGAGGTGGTAGAGGCCAGCACTGCAAATGGAACTTAAATATGCATGGGGCAGGTATGAGGGCAATGACAGGAACAAGGATGATCCTACCCCATCCCAAATCCATTTTACGAGTCATATGTGTGACCTCCTGTAATTTCCAGTATTCCTCACATCTGTCACCATGCAACATAGGGCATCCAAAACCTGTTTTACTGACCTTGAAGCGGGGGCGGTTCTATAATGAGGGGGAAAGAGAGGCTGCAAGGTTTGTCTGGGGCATCTAATACTCTTGTATCAGCCCTAAGAGAGAGGGCGTCACACACACACACACACACACACAGACTCCCACCATTCACCAACCTCTCACACCCCCAGGGGGCAGATCCTGGAGAAGGGTGGGAGGCAGGGAATAGGAAATGGAGGAGGCCTGTTTCTAGACTCAGGGGGTGGGGCGACCAGAGGTCCCATTAAACATTTCTCTAGCGCCCCCTAGTGCGGACGCTGAAGACTGAGAACAAAGAAGTAACAGGGCAAAAACCGAGTGGTTAGAGCAGTGAGGCTGCAAAGAAGGGAAGCCAGGGTTCAGATCCTACTGCCACTCCTTGTGACCTTAGGCAAGTCTCTTCCCCCCCGCCCTGGCCCTGGCTGATTTCATCCTTCGCCTCAGGCAGCAGATTGCCTTCAGCCGCCCCTGCCTCCAAGCCTGCCCGGTTTTCAGATGATCCCCAATGAAGATGCATGGGACGCATCTGCACATGCTGGGTCTCCAATATGTGCAAATACATCTCGTGCATGGTCACTGGGGAGATCCTGAAAAGCTGATGGGCTGTGGGGGAACCAGCGACGTAGAGCCCCTGCAGCTGAGGAAGGGAGAGGCATCTTCTCTCCACAGAGACTCTGGAGGCTGCCCTACAGCAGAACTTGGTTTAACCTGCCTTCACTCCAGGAGCTGCAGGTGCTCCCCCATCACTTACAGGCAGTTGGGTCAGAGTCAAGGTGTAAGCACCTGTGCCAAGAACTGGGGGGCCGTGCACATTAATTCTAACTGAATTCGAGTCCGATGGACTTCAGCCCAGTTTCCATTCTGATTACAGTCTGAGCACTTCGCTGGGATCTGTGGCCGACGTGAATAAATGTCCAAGCCCACAAATCTCTGGCTGCTGGGAGTAGGTAAAGTCCCCTTTAATCAAGCTTTCAGCAAATGCAGGAGAAGAGCCTTTGCCGTGTATCAAACGACAGTTCTCAGACATTTTCATTTTAATAACGTTTCCCGGCAGACATCCTCTGGAAATGAACGTTATCTGCACCGGTGCGGTCAGGTTTTCCTGGAACGGGAATGACAGCGCAGTGGGGGGCGTCCTGTCATGTATTCAGGCTCCAGGTAAGACACAGGTGACAGCCGTGTGATCTTTAGAATAAAGGTTTTCCAAAAGACAAAGAGAATAATTAAAAGGAGCCCACGAACCGAGCTCGGGTTTAAAAGGCTTAAATGTTTTAGACTGAAAGAACAATAACGCCTTCCTGCAGCTTCCTGAGCAGTGCTGTCAACCTGCCAGAGGTGGATCGGCTCTACATGAAGCCAGCCTGGGCTCTGACCGAGCCAGCAGAAAGGTGTAAAGATCATTAAAGCAGACAGCCAGGCTTTGAAATTTTATGGCTAACGACTAGAACATAAAACTTTTCTGCCACATCCGTGCCTATCACAATGTATGAGAGAGCGAGCCCCTCCTGCAAAGATAACGTGAGGGCAGCAAAATGTGGGTCAATCATGGATTTGATTACTTACAAACCACATGCAAGTATAGTAGGTTGTTCCCTACCCCAAAGGGCTTACTAGACCACAAGCTTCTCTAACCGGCGGATCTCAGAGGTCACGCACTTTTCCATCCCTGGCGGATCTCAGAGGTCACAGACTTTTCCATCCCTGGCGGATCTCAGAGGTCACACACTTTTCCATCCCTGGCGGATCTCAGAGGTCACACACTTTTCCATCCCTGGCGGATCTCAGAGGTCACGCACTTTTCCATCCCTGGCGGATCTCAGAGGTCACACACTTTTCCATCCCTGGCGGATCTCAGAGGTCACACACTTTTCCATCCCTAGCGGATCTCAGAGGTCACACACTTTTCCATCCCTGGCGGATCTCAGAGATTACACACTTTTCCATCCCTAGTGGATCTCAGAGGTCACAAATTTTTCCATCCCTAGCGGATCTCAGAGGTCACACACTTTTCCATCCCTAGCGGATCTCAGAGGTCACATACTTCTCTGTACCTGGCAGATCCCAGAGGCAGTTAAATATTGGTTACCTGAACAATCTGATGACTGTTTAGTGATAAGTAAGCCATAGAGTGTCACAAGCATTTGGTAAATTAACTAGCAAGTTGAACAATTAGGCATACAGTGGAAAAATAAGCAATTCCCTCCTAATCAGTCAATTCATTTTATCCCATGAGGGTATCATTTAGTGGTGCATACAAATTTTAAAGAAGGCGAAGGTCCAGTAAATACAATGATCAGTTTTCTATAGTGCCAGGTAATCCCCAATTTGAAAAGATCTTGACAGAGGAAGACTGGGAAATTCTGCATTCTGACTGGCCAATAACATCTCAGAATCTCTCGAGCAGTTATGGCAAAACCTGAGCAGGAACCTCTACTCCCTGACAAACTGAGTGAAGCACTGACCAATTATGGAGCACAGAGTTTGCTCTGTGAGGTGATGGTATCTCCTCAGTAATCAAGGGATACAAGCAATTAGAGTCAACATTTGTAATTAATCCAAGACTATGGGCAAGTCCCTTCCATACTGTCAGGAACCACTGGGTCTGAAAGCTGCAACCCTGCAGGGAAGAGACTAGGAACTCCACATCAGAACCACAGGAAGTTCAGGGATTTATAAGACCTTAGTTTGCACATAACCTTGTTTCCAGTAAATCATACCTGCGGAGTACCGGGAAGACGTATCTGGTGCATGTTGGGTGACCAACAGAATGAGCAAGGAGAAGTAAACCTGATTAGAATGTGGAGGGTTTCTCTACTCTACACCCCCAAAGAGGACGTAGAAGATAGCATAACCCCAGCCCATGCTGGGGTCAGGTCAAGGAAGCATGAACAAGGCAGGAATCCACGAAGGTGCCAATAAAACCAGAAACAGACATTTCTGGAGGAAGCATCCCAGAAGGCTGTTGTGCCAGCAGGCACTGGTTTCCAGTGCTGCCTTTAAATCTTGAAGCCAGTCTGGGTCTCCTTGGATGCCACAGATAAGGATAGATCCTTGGCCCTGCAGAGCACATGTGCTGGAAGTATTCTGTAAGCAAATTGTGACTCTCTTACTGCTTAACACTTCCATGGGTTTCTTAAAAAAGAAGGGTCTATGTATTATTATAGGAATTAGGAAAGGCACCTGCAAGACCACTACACAATTATGATACTATAAGAATTTCCATTTTTCAGGGTTTTATGTTGGACTTTAATATATAATCCAACACAAATGGAAGCAGCCATTTTGTTTACTGAGAAAGATGGTGCAACAACATCTGATGAATGCCGGATGTTCAAAGCAATTTTCCCATAGATTGAAATTCGCCCTATGGTTTGCTTTAGAATATGACAATTGAAATAGTTTCCTACTTGATATTGTGCACATCTGCAGCAATGGAGAAACAATCCTAAAGAGAACCCAAGACCAAACAAACAGTTTCCTAAAACAATACATCTCTTTAGACGCCGAACTTAGTTGCTGTCTGTTTCATTCCTAAGGAAAAATGCTTGCTTGAAGTCCTCAATTGTGCTGCACCCTTAATTACAAACCTACATTTAACACGCGTTTTGAAACGATTGAATAAATACAAGATATCTTAAGAGGAGTGCCTGAGATGGACAGCGCTGTTCAAGAAGGACTCTTGCCTTCAGATTTGCCAACCCTCTAGCACGGAGGACGAGAAAAGCATCATCCAACATTCTCTGAGTCAGCATCATCCGCATTGCCACAGAAGATGCCTGTAACATGCTATCCAGACTGTACGTCAAGCTTTATCCAACATCTCCTGGCTTCAGCCAGGGGATTTCATGGAGAGGCACCCAATGACATTATACAATCTTAGAGAAGGGAAGAGTGCGCCTCTTGGGCCTTCCTGTGACCAAGCCCTTGAAATCTATTTATGTAGTCGCGGAGGTACTGGAAGCTTCTGAGGGAGCTGCTTCTGCAAGGTCTCATTTTCTCTCGTTTACAATTCCCCCATTTAATCCTTTGTTCAATGCAGACTGTGTTCTTTCAACACAGCAAAAGCACAACTCGGTAAGTGCTTTCAATTACGGATATGTCACATTGGTAGACGAAACAATTAATAAAACTGCCAATTAGTCGTTAGTAAATGAGCAGTCTTGTAGATGAGTAGATCATTACCAAGGCTGTATTTTCATAGCTCTGATACTATAGCTGTACATTCTGGCAGAAATGTATAGTTTTTTCGTTTATTTTTATCAAGCTAATTTTGAGCACTATATATTTTTCTTAACAGGAGGTTTAATGTGCATTATTTCTTTACACTTGATACCACAGTGCAGAACACACACAAATTGGACTTTGTTAAAGTGACGATAAATCTGAGATATAGTGGGCTTTATGCTAGCCTGAAGCTGCAGTGCACAATGCACAGACCGGATGCTTCTAACATTTTAGTGCATTTGCTTTTATGAAACAACGCCTCTCTAGTACATAGAAAAGCAGGAGGCAATCTGCTGCTACAACCCCATAAGTTTTAGGTGCAACACTGAATCCTCTTCGCTGTTTGCAGCTGTACGAGATGGGCAGCTGAACAATGTTGTGAGATGGATTAAGAACTGTACTCTATATTCGGCGTACAGAACAGCACAGGTAGAAATCATATCGGTCACCACTCACTGAATGTCCTTGAGAAAGTCACCAAACCTCTTACAATCAGAGATGTGCATGGAAAAGAAAAACATTTTTCACTTTCTTTTCCGTTCCTTTTTATTTTTGTTTCATTCCTTCCCTTTTTGGCGTACGCTATCTTTTGCAAATAGTGTGCACTAAAATGTTTTAGCTCAAGCTAAAAATGACGAATAATGAAAACAAGACAGGTGAATTTTCAACGCTTATAAATGTAACAAACTAGCATAGAAGTTTTCAAAAGCCATTTACCCAGGTTAATTGCATTTAATGCAGGTAAAACCTATTGACAATTCAATGGCATATATAACGTTCCAATAAAAGCAAAAGTGAACCACCTCAGTTAAAAAGATTCCCAAATATCCCTGTCAATTGATAAGCAGGTTGTTAATAGCAACAAAAAACATACTTTGAAATGTCTCTGTGTCAATACCAGAAGTCTTACTTTTAGACAGGAGAGTTGAGAGTGTATAGCACTGAATGAAGGAGTAAGATATAGCTGGCATCACAGAGACCTGGTGGAAGGAGGATAACCAACGGGACAGTGCTATATCAGGGCACAAATTATATCGCAATGATAGGGAGGATCAACTTGGCGGGGGGAGGAGAGAAACTTTATGTTCAGGATGGCAAAAGACTGAAAGCCACTTATGGATGTGGAAAGGATACAAAATCACACCTATATCAAATGAGAATCAAAACTAAGAGGTGCGTATAGGCAGTTCCAAGATCTGCTGAACTCAAAACAAAGTGAATAAACAAGTATTCTCAGGTGATGTTCGGCAAAATTTAATAAGTGACCATTGCATAACTGTGAGATAAAATCTCCAATGTCCTTTGTTCCCCGACATGAGGCCGTGTTTCGCCTTGGCTTCTTCGGGAGGAACATTACCGTGGGAGAAAATAAATATCAAAAAATGTTTAAAATATTAATATTAGTAATAATGAACAATAAAACAATTAAATGACAGACCAAAATGACTAGTGCAGATGACAATGCCTGGTATGTTTACCAAACTGTAATATGCAATTGATAATTGTGTGCAAAATAATAAACATATTACATGTAACAAATTGTGCATATTAAATCTACAATATTACATATAAATAAAAAAACAGCTTGTGGATTGTCTGGCACAATCGTTATGAGTAGAAATCCCATATGTATTGGTAAGTAGCGAAGGAGTATATTACCGTTCACCTGGCCAAAATGATAAGATGGACAATGAAACACTAAGAGAACTCAGGGAAGGTAACCAATATGGCAGTGCAGTAAAAATGGGAGATTTCAATGACCCCAATGGGTAAATGTAACATCAGGACAGGTTAGAGAGATAAAGTTCCTGGATGGAATAAATGACTGCTTTATGGAGCAATTGGCTCATGAACCGACGAGAGAGGGTTCATGAACCCAAAGGTAGGCGTTAATTTCTGCCGGCGCCAGGGAAGTGGAGATATTAAGTCGGAGGCCCCAAAAGTTAAAAGAAGTTAAAAATAAAAAAAATAAAATTTTAAATGGGCCTGCAGCTCGCGAGTTGAAAACCGGACGCTCAATTTTGCCGGCGTCCGGTTTGCGAACCCGTGGCTGTCAGCGGGTTTGAGAACCGACGCCGGCAAAATTGAGCATCTGCTGTCAAACTCGCTGACAGCCGCTGCTTCCATCAAAAAAGAGCTAGGGACGCGCTAGTGTCCCTCGCGCCTCTTTTTACCGCAGGCCCTAATTTAAATAAATTAAGTTACTGAATCGCGCGCACAGGAGAGTGGCCTGTGCGCGCGACCGCTCTCCCGCATGGTTTACTGTATTGGCCCGTATGTTGGGGAAATACCCATTCCTGTAATGTTTTTCAAGGGTGATGATTCAGAGGAACTAAATCAAATAACGATAAACCTGGAAGATGTAGTAGGCCAGATTGACAAACTGAACAGCAGAAAATCACCCGGATCAAATGGTATACACCCCAGGTTTCTGAAAGAACTCAAAAATAAAATTTCAGATCTATTACTAGTAATTTTTAACTTGTCATTAAACTCGTCCATTCTACCTGAAAGGTGGCCAGTGTAACCCCGATATTTAAAAAGGGCTCCAGGTGCGATCCAGGAAACTATACAGACCAGTGAGCCTGACTTTAGTGCAGAGAAAAATAGTGGAAACTATTCTAAAGATCAAAATCACAGAGCATATAGAAAGACATGGTTTAATGGAACACAGTCAGCATGGATTTACCCAAGGGAAGTCTTGCCTCACAAATCTGCTTCACTTTTTTTTGAAGGGGTGGACAAAGATGAGTCAGTAGATGTAGTGTATTTAGATTTTCAGAAGGTATCTGACAAAGTCCCTCTTGAGAGGCTTCTAATAAAATTAAAAAGTCATGGGATAGGAGGCGATGTCCTTTTGTGGATTGCAAACTGGTTAAAAGACAGGAAACAGAGAGTAGGATTAAATGATCTGTTTTCTCAGTGGAGAAAGGTAAACAGTGGAGTGCCTCAGCGATGTATACTGGGATCAGTGCTTTTTAATATATTTATAAATGATCTAGAAAGGGGAATGTCGAGCGAGGTGATCAAATTTGCAGATGACAAAATTATTCAAAGTTGTTAAATCACAAAAGGATTATGATATATTGCAACAGAACCGTGTGAGACTGGAAGATTGGGCATCCAAATGTCAGCTGAAATTTAAAGTGGATAAGTGCAAAGTGATGCACATCCAGAAAAATAACCCACGCTGTATTTACATGTTAGGTTCTAAATTAGGATTTACCACCCAGGAAAAAGATCTAGGCATCATAGTGGATAACACATTGAAATCGTCAGTTCAGTGTGCTGCAGCAGTCAAAAAAGCAAACAGAATGTAAGGAATTATTAGGAAGGGAATGGTTAATAAAACGGAAAATGTCATAATGCCTCTGTATCGCTCCATGGTGAGACTGCACCTTGAGTAGTGTGTACAGTTCTGGTCGCTGCAACTAAAAAAAGATATAGCTGCACAAAAAAAAAGGTACAGAGAAGGGCAACCAAAATGATAAAGGGGATGGAACAGCTCCCCATGAAAAAAGACTAAAAAGGTTAGGGCTGTTCAGCTTGGAAGAGAGACGGCTGAGGGGGATATGATAGAGGTCTTTAAGATCATAACAGGTCTTGAACAGGTAGATGTGACTCGGTTATTTACACTTTCAGATAATACAAGGACTAGGAGGCACTCCATGAAGTTAGCAAGTAGTATATTTAAAACAAATTGGAGAAAATTATTTTTTACTTAATAAGCTCTGAGGTTCATTGCCAGAGGATGTGGTAAAGACAGTTAGAATAGCTAGGTTTAAAAAAGGTTAGGACAAGTTCCTGCAGGAAAAGAAATGGCAGAAATATTAAAAACATAATTCAGTTCAGTGTTCACTAAAGAAGACCCTGGAGAAGGACCATCTCTAGTTAACAAGAAAATGGAGGGGGATGGAGTAGACAAAACTCCATTTACAGAAGAGAATGTCAGAGAAGAGCTAGGAAAACAAAGTGGAGAAAACCATGGGGCCTGATGAGGTTCATCCTAGGATACTGAGGGAGCTCAGAGATGTGCTGGTGGGTCCACTACACGATCTGTTCAATAGATCCCTGGAAACGGGAGTGGTGCCGAGTGATTGGAGAAGAGCAGTGATGGTCCCGCTTCGCAAGACTGGGAGCAGGAGGAAGCTGGAAACTACAGGCCGGTTAGCCTCACCTCGGGGGTGGGAAAAGTAATGGAGTCGCTGCTGAAGAAAAGAATAGTGAACTATCTACAGTCAGGAGAATTGCTGGACTAGAGGCAGCATGGATTCACCAGAGGAAGGTCTCATCAGACAAAACTGATTGACTTTTTTGTTTGGGTGACTAAGGAATTGAATCTAGGAAGAGCGCTTGATGTGATCTACTTGGTTTTCAGCAAAGCTTTTTTTATACGCTCCCGCATAGGAGGCTTGTGAATAAAATGAGAAGCTTGGGAGTGAGCACCAAGGTGGTGGCCTGGATTACAAACTGGTTGACAGATAGAAGACAGTGTGTGATAGTAAATGGAACCTGCTCTGAAGAGAGAGAGGTGTTAAGCAGAGTGCGCAAGTATCGATGCTGGGACCGGTCTTGTTCAATATCTTCGTGAGCGACATTGCGGAAGGGATAGAAGGAAAAGTTTGTCTTTTTGCAGATGATACTAAGATCTGCAACAGAGTGGACATGTTGGAAGGAGTAGAGAAAATGAGACGTGATTTAAGGAAGTTTGAACAGTGGTCAAAGATATGGCAGCTGAGATTCAATGCCGAGAAGTGCAGAGTCATGCATCTGGGGTGCGGTAATCCAAAAGAGTTGTACATCTTGGGGGGTGAAGGACTGCTGTGCGTGGAGCAAGAGAAGGACCTTGGGGTGATAGTGTCTAGCGATCTGAAGACAGCGAAACAATGTGAAAAGGAGATAGCTAAAGCCAGAAGAATACTGGGCTGCATAAAGAGAGGAATAACCTGTAAGAAAAAGGAGGTAATAATCCCCTTGTACAGGTCCTTGGTGAGGCCTCACCTGGAGTACTGCGTTCAGTTCTGGAGACCGGATCAAAAAAGGGATAAAAACAGGATGGAGGCGATCCAGAGAAGGGCGACCAACATGGTGTGGGGTCTGTATCAGAAGACTTATGAGGAGAGGCTGAAGGATATGAATACACCCTGGAGGAGAGGAGGTGCAGGGGAGATATGATACAGTCCTTCAAATATCTGAAAGGTTTTAATGATGCAACAACAACAAACCTTTTCCGCTGGAAAGAAATCAGTAGAACTAGGAGTCACGTAATGAAACTCAAGGGAGGACGACTCAGAACCAATGCTGGAAAATATTTCTTCACGGAGAGGGTGGTGGATGCCTGGAATGCCCTTCTGGAGGAGGTGGTGAAGACCAAAATGTTGAAAGATTTCAAAGGAGCATTGATAAGCACCAGGTGCACATCAAAATAAGATATGAGCGCATGTAGGGCATGCGCTTGTCCACCTGATTTTATACAGCGAGGAGATGATGTGTAGGCATGTGCTGATGCGTGCACATCTCACATCAGAGACAAAAGGGGTGTGGTGTGTACGGGGCATGGCCAAGAGATGTATACACCAACACCTATGCGTCTGGGCATGTGCCACATAATTTACATTTCTCCGTAGCAGAAGTGAAGTTAAAAAAAAAAAGAAAGGCATCCGAGGGGTTGAAGCGGTCTGGGGTAACTGGGCAGAGTGCAGGCTAACGAACCAGGGGGGTTTGGAGGACCTAGCTGTTTACTAGTGGACGGACTGGTGAAACTGGTCATGGCAGGGATGTCTATCTGTTATAAATCTCCCCCACTTGCACGGCTCATACGCGACTTTACTTGCAAAACTGGGCGCACGCATCTCGACACCCAGGCTTCTTTACAACATTCACACGCATCTTATAAAATAGCCGCAACTCTGGGCTCCTGCCGACGCACACAATTATATGTGCACCCGCGTGCCCTTTCCGAGTTACCGTCCCTGGGAACGACCACTGCTTAATACTGGCATCAGGAGCGTGGGGTCTACTTAACGTTTGGGATTCTACCAAGAACTTGTAGCCTGGATTGGCCTCTGTTGGAGAGAGGATGCTGGGCTTGATGGACCCTCGGTCTGACCCAGTATGGCAACTTCTTATGTAGCAATATTCTAAAGCCCACTTGATAAGTAGTTTTGGTTGTGAGGCTGTAAAAAACAAACATTCTTTGATTATATTTTTGTAATAAGGAAGCTTTGTTTCTGGGTCAAACGATTAGGATATTTCCTGAGTATATAGACGGACAGACAAGAAGGAAAGAATTTTTTATCTTTTCGTTAAGATGTAATTGGTTTGGAGAGGGGGAGTGGCATTTTTCACTTCATTAGCCTGCAAAATGTGCTATTACTGTAGACAGAACTAGCTAGACCTTGACCCTAATCAACTGAACGCTCTTCTGGATAGTAAGACTGCTGTCTTGCCTATGTCTTCTCCTGCATCAAGAACTTTATCCCAGGTTTGAGGCTGAGTTTCGTCTTTTTCATTTTCTTCTCATTTGGCACTCCCTCGAGTGCACTTGAAGCTTCCTTTTGTGGACCTTTTTAAGGGTTATGTATAACTCATAATTGTAGTTATATTATCATCTTTAGGCTGTGCTTAATGTTTTATGACTGGTTTTTTGTACATCGTTTAAATTCATGTTAAGCGATTCGCAAATTTTAATTAAAAAAACAGCTCCTTTGATCTTTTTCAAACAGTATGTTTATGTTGTATTATTTTGAAATTATAAATAGTTTAAAAAATTAAATTAAAAAAGCCTATGTATATCGGTAAAGTGTTTTTAGATGTGTAAAAAACCCAGTTTTAAGCACATAAATGTTTTTGAAAATTGTCCCCATTATGTGTGAGTTTATATTATTTTGGATGGGAAAGCAACACAAAACAAATATGAAAAAAAAAAAAATGACACAGTTCCAGTAGCATTCAAGTTGAAAACTGTTACCGAATTTTGAAGTACGGTAACAAAGTCCAGCCTGCATCTGTAGAGCGGGTATACGTGTGGCACACAGCACGCTTCAAAAGGAATGGCCAGCACTGATGAATTCTGAAGAGCTGAGGATTTTCTAGGTAGGGATATGCTATCATTTTTAAAATGACATGAAGACATCGACTCCACCCATTTTCAACTCTAGATGTTGTGTCCTAGATTCAACTGCTAAACAAAATCAGAATAATCATCCCAATCCAATACCACAGACACACCACCACCACCAACACCACGCTGCAGTGCTGAGACCTATCAAGGCTCATCATTCAGGCTGCCATGCACATCATTTGAATTCTTGCATATGTTAGAAAAAGTAAACATAATTAAATATGCCAAAGAGGAACTAAACAAGATGCTTTGCAAAGCGTACATTTTCTCAGTTTATTTCACTTAACCCCAGTGCCATATGTGGATAGTTGGGTGCCAAAGGCTTTTTTTTTTACAATTAGCAACACCATACACACATGCAGGCACTCTCCCTTTAAAAAAAAAAAGAGCTTCCCGAGTCTTCTTGGGACACATATACGTTGCATGCTTCTAAAACCTTAAGTGCTGTTTCAAAAACTGAGCTCTCAAGGATATTCTGCACGAGCAACCACATGCAATGCTCGGAAAGGAAGGTTCCAGCCCGATTCCCGACCTAGGAGGACAATTTCCAAGAGCCCTTTATCCAGGTAAACTGGTTGCCTGGAAACTGCCTAACCTTTTCCCCTGGGATAAAAATTCACGATGGATAATGCACTTACGTTTACCCATGGGCAAAGCAGACTGGCTTAAAGGGGGGGGAGGAAAACGATGTAATAAGTCGTGCAAAGCCCACTGCGGGTCTTTTGGCACTAACCTTGCCCAGGCATGTAGTAAGGGCTTTAGCGCCGAATAACCCCGTGCTAAAAACCCCACAGCAGACGTCACCTGGGTGCATGCAAACTGCAGGGTAATATCCTAATCAGCTATTAACCTGCAATGCAAGGAGCTGCAGCTGAGGCAGCCTAGCACCAACTCTATTTACCACGGGAAATTTAACTCCAGGTCAGAGGCAGGAGAGCGCCCCAGCCAGCCTTCCCTCCCAAAAAATGCAGAAAACCTCCTTCTCAAGTACCTGAGGCAAAGTGGTCCCGAGTCCAGGTTCCAGGGTTTGGGTAGCGCGACCAAACCAGCAAGTCTTCTCCTCCTCCAACCCAAAGCAGAAACCCTCCCTCTCAAGTACCTGAGGCAAAGTGGTCCCGAGTCCAGGTTCCAGGCTTTGGGTAGCGCGACCAAACCAGCAAGTCTTCTCTCTCTCCAACCCAAAGCAGAAACCCTCCCTCTCAAGTACCTGAGGCAAAGTGGTCCCGAGTCCAGGTTCCTGGGTTTGAGTAACGTGACCAAACCAGCAAGTCTTCTCTCCCTCCAACCCAAAGCAGAAACCTTCCCTTCTCAAGTACCTGAGGCAAAGTGGTCCCGAGTCCAGGTTCCTGGGTTTGAGTAACGTGACCAAACCAGCAAGTCTTCTCTCCCTCCAACCCAAAGCAGAAACCTTCCCTTCTCAAGTACCTGAGGCAAAGTGGTCCCGAGTCCAGGTTCCTGGGTTTGAGTAACGTGACCAAACCAGCAAGTCTTCTCCTCCTCCAACCCAAAGCAGAAACCCTCCCTCTCAAGTACCTGAGGCAAAGTGGTCCCGAGTCCAGGTTCCTGGGTTTGAGTAACGTGACCAAACCAGCAAGTCTTCTCCTCCTCCAACCCAAAGCAGAAACCCTCCCTCTCAAGTACCTGAGGCAAAGTGGTCCCGAGTCCAGGTTCCTGGGTTTGAGTAACGTGACCAAACCAGCAAGTCTTCTCCTCCTCCAACCCAAAGCAGAAACCCTCCCTCTCAAGTACCTGAGGCAAAGTGGTCCCGAGTCTAGGTTCCAGGCTTTGGATAGCGTGACCAAACCAGCAAGTCTTCTCTCCCTCCAACCTAAAGCAGAAACCCTCCCTCTCAAGTACCTGAGGCAAAGTGGTCCCGAGTCCAGGTTCCTGGGTTTGAGTAACGTGACCAAACCAGCAAGTCTTCTCTCCCTCCAACCTAAAGCAGAAACCCTCCCTCTCAAGTACCTGAGGCAAAGTGGTCCCGAGTCCAGGTTCCTGGGTTTGAGTAACGTGACCAAACCAGCAAGTCTTCTCCTCCTCCAACCTAAAGCAGAAACCCTCCCTCTCAAGTACCTGAGGCAAAGTGGTCCCGAGTCCAGGTTCCTGGGTTTGAGTAACGTGACCAAACCAGCAAGTCTTCTCCTCCTCCAACCCAAAGCAGAAACCCTCCCTCCTCAAGTACCTGAGGCAAAGTGGTCCCGAGTCCAGGTTCCTGGGTTTGAGTAACGTGACCAAACCAGCAAGTCTTCTCTCCCTCCAACCTAAAGCAGAAACCCTCCCTCTCAAGTACCTGAGGCAAAGTGGTCCCGAGTCCAGGTTCCTGGGTTTGAGTAACGTGACCAAACCAGCAAGTCTTCTCCTCCTCCAACCCAAAGCAGAAACCCTCCCTCCTCAAGTACCTGAGGCAAAGTGGTCCCGAGTCCAGGTTCCTGGGTTTGAGTAACGTGACCAAACCAGCAAGTCTTCTCTCCCTCCAACCCAAAGCAGAAACCCTCCCTTTCAGGTGCCTTGAAGCAAAGGGGTCTGGGGTCCCTCCCCACTGTGACATGTCAGTGAAAGGACCAGTTCCCACTACTACCAATTTGATAGGTTATTTCATGTAGAAATCTTTTGTTAACTATTTTTTATTTTATTAAAAACATTTTTCCACAACCCTCCCAGTATTTATTTATTTTTTTTTTTTTAAGAAATTCCATGAAGCCAGACATCCTTATCTCTCCATATGTGGTAAATATTTCATAAAACATTTTGTAGAAAGATGAGGTCAGATAAAAAAAGATATCAGAAAAATGGGGGAAAAAACCTCAGACAACACTAGAAAGTCATAGAATTCTCAAAGACTTCGCGATATTGCTCAAAATTGTTCTGCATAAAGCGGCCATCATAGAAAAAACCCCATTGTGAAAGCTTTGTTGCATTAACAGCAAGGCCTTTTGGATGTATGGATGATAAAGCAGGGTAATGGGTTTTTAACTACGCTATATAGAAAACCAACTGGTAGAAATACTGGGTTAGCCTTTTCAAGTTTTCAACCTAAACATCTCCGGCATAACTTATCCTTCTCTCAATTTCTTTGTTGCCGATAACCTTGTTTTGCTCTACAGGAAGTATAAAAAAGCGAGCATCAATATTAGCCGATCATTTTTTTAAACGAGGTTTTCAACTCCGTATAGTTAAGATTGGATATAGACGTGCTTTATTTGATGACAGACAGCGGCTTCTACAACAACAAATAAATGAAGAAGATCAACGGCCAGAAATCATTTGCCCTGTGAGGAATTCAACTTGTTCGCAACGAATGTCTACGATCATTCGTAATTACTGGGAAGCATCGTCATTTCACAATTGTTCTCAAACATCGGTATGTGTCGCATACACAAGAAGTCGCAATCTGCGGGACTCTTTGGTCTCTTCGATGTTTGCTAATGAGGTTATCAGTGTTCACTACCAGCTTGGAATGCATCAACATTGTGAAAATTGCAACTTTTGTTCAATTATGTCGCAAACTTCTACTTTTTGGAATCCATCTGATGAACGTACGTAAACCTTGTAACACCTCGTGTATGGGTAAACACTTTGCAAATATGGGCAAAACCACTAGAAAATTGAAAACCAGATTAGCCAAGCATAAATGTTGTTTAAATCAATAACGCTTTGAAGCACCGCTCGAATAGCACTGTTTGACTTGGGAACATTTTAGTAATCTGAAATGCTATGTGCTTGATGTTTCAGTTCAACCCCGTTGAGGACAATTGGGGAGCTACAATTGTTAAGTCAAGAACAGCAGTGGATCTTCAGATTGAAGTCTGCACCCCAGTGGATTAAACAGCCATATTGAATGGGGATGTTTCTTTTAAATGCCCTTGTCTCTTTAAGCTTCAAGAGTGATTTCTTAGCTAGGACTGAAGCTTGAGGTCTAATCTGTTTGGCCAGCTTTGAAAAATGCTGCCTTGTGATTGGACCGCCGTTTGTGGGTTTCTCTTATTCATGCCCTTCTTTTGTAGAATCGACATGGCGATAACTACTGCAGTTACAAGGAAGGAATGAGAGCAGCGGTTCACATGAAACATGGCCACGTCAGCGATAAATTCAAAGCTAAGTACCTATTTAACAAACTGCTTTTGAATATTGTGGATTTAATATCTGGAGTTGCATTAATCTTGAGGACTTTTGTTTAGAAAAAATTGGGACAGCTGGCCCTGAATTTCTGAGTCAACATCTATAAGGGCGTAATGCAACAAAGCTTTCACAATGGGTGTTTTTCTTGTTATGCTGAGCAATTTTGAGCTATCTTGAGAAGTCTTTGAGAATTCTGTGACTCTCTCGTGCTGTCTGAGCTTTTTTCCCCCCATTTTTTTAATATCTTTTTTTAAATTTTATATCAGAAACTGTATAATTGACCATATTTCTGAAAAATCTTTCTGAAATATTTACCACAGAAGGACAGATAAGGATGTTTGGCTTCATAGAATTTCTTTAAAAAAAAAAAATCCCAGTTGGGTTGTGGAAATTATTTTTTTAATAAATAAAAAATAATTAATCTGTGCATGAAATAGCATATGAACTTGGTACCAGTGGATTTTGGGGTTTAATTAATGAAAGAAAGACGTCCATGTTTCTGCTTGCTTTCTAGCAAAACTGAACTTTATAAAAGATAGAGAAACTTCTCAAAACACTTGCCCAACATTAAACTAGATGGGAAACCTCAAGCCGTCTTGCTGTTGCTGAAGCCTGTAATGTTCTGATTGTAGTGGCTCTTCAGCTGAAGTATAACCTAGAAGGTCTTAAGCAATCAGCGCCACAAATGGAGGAAGATGCGTGGTAAATTACTGGAGGTTCTCACGTCTCCCAACCTGACCAGCACAACGTGTTGCTATTTTTGCCCATCCCCATCACTTTCAGAGAACAGCAAAACAGAAGTAAGCACCGAGGCAGAGCTAAGAGTGAAGCCATTCACAATTTAGTTCACAGGCCACAGACGCCACCGTTTACACACTTCCTGAAGTGGTTTAACACTGACGGGATGAGAGAGAAGCACTTTGGATCAAAGTATATCTTTTACTTAGAAGAAAGAAAGGTCAACAAGCAAGCCACAGGTGATGCCCTTCAGTGAGACTAGCTTAACACATTTGTGGCTAGTTCAGGCCAGCTCTGCTCGTTTCAACAGATCAGTGCTTAAATCTATAGATCAGGGCTTCCCAGACCATCTGGGAATGCTGAAGCCAGTCGGGATTTTAGGATACAATACAATTTTAGTTATACTTCTCTCAATGTAGTTACATTTCTCAGTTTGTGGAAAGATCAACCACAGTTATAAGGGTCATTTTGCCAACTTTCTTGACTGCAGTACTTGTGTCTTCTTTTGTTGATCTTTCTACAAATTGAGAAATTTAATTACATTGAGAAGTATAACTAAAATTGTATTGAATGCTATTTTGGTGATTGGACTGTTTGCTGGTTGCATTCATTTTCTGACTTTGTTTTTGTCTTGGTGGATTTTTAGGATATCCACAATGAACAGCATGAGATACATTTGTATATACTGAGTCTTTATGATATGCAAATATATCTCATGCATATTCATTGTGGATATCCAGAAAACCTGACTGACGGTGGGATCCCCAGGATAGGTTTGGGAAGCCCTGCTATAGATGACGTTGCCTGCATAGACAAGTAAATGCCTGGTTGGATTTGACTATTCTGATTATAAAGTCATTACTGTCAGACGGGAAAGCATTCCATCACAGCAGTGTCACACTTTGTCCTTCTGCTCACCCCTTATACAAAGGGGTAACATCCCCCTTCACATTGTCTGCACTGGTTAAATGTAATCCCTTTATGCTGAATGTGTAGGGTCCTGTGATAAGGGCTGCAGCAGTGACCTTATAATCAGGAAGCTAAAAGGGATGCCAAAATTACCTGAGAACATAAGACATTTGGAATTAATTTAAACGTTTCCTAGTAAATGACAACAGTCTGCCCAGATTAAGACTCTTTCTCTGGTTTTGCACTTGGGCAGATGAGCAGATAACTTCCCAGTAACTAACCAATGCCTAAACGAACACCAACTCCCTCCCCCAGGTCCTCCACTCAATCGCTCAACCCTGCTCCCACCACTCACTTCCATAACTGTTCCAAGTAGGTTCCTTTCTTTCATATCTTCTAGATCTTAACTCCCACCCGCCCTCTGCACCTGTCCCTTATAGTTTTGGTTGCCAGTAAGCTGTTCCAGGCACCAACTATCCTCTCAGTAAAGAAATATTTGTTCATGTTTCCCCTCGACACTCCTTCGTGAAACTGCTCGTCAGGATCCCTTGCCCTTGAATTTCACCTTCCCACACTTTATGGAAGCTCATCCAATATTTGAAATAATAATAATAATATGGAGGAGGAAAAAACCTCAGAGATCTGGCACACTGTGTCAGCCGACTTCAAAATGTCAGTGTTTTTCTAATAATCGGTCTAAAAACTTCCAACCAGTCAGTTTTTATTCAAATGTCAAAAAATCTTTTAATCAGTCCAACTTTTTTTTTTTAATATTTTTCTAAATAAGATAAAATAACTTATAATAACCGTTCTTTCTGACAAGACAAAAATCTCGGCAAAAGCCACCGCCGACGTTGGCCAATCGTTTCGCCAGTAGGCTGACTCAGGGCGGAAATCGAATTTTTTGCCGCCGATCCCAATCTTCTTCCGACAGGGAGCAACATTCTCACTGCTGGCTTAATTACCTACTGGCGAAACGATTGACCAACGTTGGAAAAAGATTTTTTGACATTTGAATAAAAACTGACTGGTTGGAGGTTTTTAGACCGATTATTAGAAAAACACTGACATTTTGAAGTCGGCTGACCCAGTGTGCCAGATCTCTGAGGTCTTTTCCTCCTCCATATTATTATTATAATAGGAATCCAAGATATTCTCTTTATTAATATAACTATTTCAGTGAAAGAATTTTGCAGATTTAAGTTTAACGAGCCATTTACATGCATTAAGCCACATTTTGTGTGAATAAATGGGCTTGAAAATTCAGTCCTAAGGAACTCAGTCAAGTTTGACAAGCTCATGTTGTCCGATGTTCTCTAATATCTGTAGCTTTAGCCCTCTGCTGTTATTAGACTTAACTAATCTGTAGGTCCCCCGCTAGCCCTCTCCTCTCTGTTCCCACCTTTTTATATCTCTTTCAGTCCCGCAGAACTTCCTCCTGTCTTCAGAAATACATCATGGCCTTATCCACACTCATCCTCTGTAATTTGGTTTATAATTATTCACATTTATCAATGTCATTTCCCCACTTTCAATCCTTCACATCCCCTTTCCTCCGTAAATACTCAGCAAAAGAACTTAGGATTTCTGCCTTTTGCTGGTCCCCCCTCTTCACAAATCACACCTCTTCCCTGTATCTTACCTATAGCTCCCTTTGGTTTTTCTTCTCCTTTATACATGTAAAGGATTTATATCTTCTATTTATCAAATGGGCAGATTTCTCCACCTCTTTCACTGCCTCCTCCTTGTTTTTCTTGATAACTCTGCCAGTCCTCCTCTACCTGTGTTTTCTGTACTATCTGAAGGCTAATCTCTTGTATGTTCTTAGAGAAGTATATCTGTTGATCTCTTTTTACTTTGTTAACTTGCTTTAAAGATTTGTTGCCTTCGCAATGCTCCCTTTAATGGCACTCACAGTTCCTCAGCTCTGAGAATCCCAGTAGTACCTCCTCCACATTATCACTCATCCTCTTGAAGTCTGCTCTCCTTGAAGTCCAAGACCCTACTCTTGACCAGAAATCTGCCAAGCTGGTGTTGTACAAGAGGTTTCCAGATCACATGGAAACATAGAGCATGATAACAGATAACAACCGTATGGCCTATCCAATCTGCCATCCACATCTCCTACTCAGCTTTATACCGGCCTCTCCCTCAGAGATCCTCTCTGCTTGTCCCATGCTTTCTTGAATTCTGGATACTGTTCTCGTCTGCACTATCTCCACAGGGAGACCATTCCATGCATCACCACCATTTCGGTAAAGAACTGTTTCCTTAGATTGCTTCTGAGTCTACCCCTCTTTCATCCTCAACACCTATGACCCTTATTCCGTAGCCTCCTTTCCATTGCAAGAGGCCCGCTTCCTGTGCATTGATAACTTGGAGATATTTAGATATCTAATCATATCTTCCCTCTCTCTTCTTTCCTCCAGGGTATACATGTCCCCATAAGCTTTATGATGAAAACCATTGATCATTTTAGTAGCCATCCTCTGGACCAACTCCAGCCGGGTTAACTCCTATTGAAGGTACAATCTCTATGCGCAGTAATCTACATGAGATTTCACCAAAGATGTACAGTGGCAATATCACCTTCTCTTTCTTGCTGGCTATGCCTCTCCCTATTTATTTATTATTTTGATTTATTACCCAACTTTTTTGAAAAAGTAATTCACCCAAGGTGGGGTGCAACATATTAGAACTGCAGCATTCAATCAGAGATTAGTAACAATTCAACAATTCTAGTCCGAAGAAGGTGCACAGTAAGGACTGAACATAAAATAAATGCACATCTCAGCAATACAGTAAGTTCAAGGGACTCAAAATAGTCTGGGAGTAGGTTTCAGCTGCTTTCTAGGGTGGAAAAAGTTAGGGGTTTGGCATACACCCAAGCATCCTTCTGGCTTTTGCTGTTCCTTATCTACCTGTCTGTCCACCTTAAGATCATCCGATATTATCACTCCTTAGAAATCATTCCTGTTTTGTGCACAGAAAAACCTCACTCCATACAGTACTGCTCCCTTGCATTTTTGTAAGCCAAATACATGACACTGTTGGTTAGCATTAAATCTTAGCTTTCAGATCCTGGACCATTGCTCAAGCTCCACTAGATCCCTCCATGTGTTTTCCAGGGTGCTTTCCCTTCTGCAGACCTATCCCCGATAGCCCTTCTGCAACATTCCTTATGAAAATGGTAAACAGAACCAGACTGAGGCCGACCCATTCTTGTCCTGTGTGATCACAAAAGCTGCACATGGACATCAGTATCTTTAGATAATTCTTATGCTGGTCCCATAAAAGTTGTCAAAACCTGCAACATTTTTCTGCAGAATCAATGCGCCTACAGATCCCTCTGCACTAAGGATTCTTTTTTAACCCTTCACGTTCGGAACGTTATAAAATCCTGGAGGATGACATCAACCAAACAGGCCCCCTCAGACAAACAACCTCTCGAACTTCTGGCAGACATTGAGAACCTGTCCAGGGAGGGGTGAGGGGGCATGCAAGGCCCTGCCACCAGACCCCGCTAAGGGCAAGAAAATATTAAAGCCTCCAGAGAAACTCAAGTCAAACAGAAATGTGTTTTTCCAGGACTGGCAAGGATGCAAGTCATTTTCACAATTCATTTAAATGCCTTATTCAATAAAGTCCCCCTCCCCCCCATAGGCACAGAATGGGGGAAAAGTATTTAGGAATAAAGTCAGAACATGTAGAAAGGGAATTATTAACCCCTTCCTGAGCAGCCTTTACCATTTTCCTTTATTCATTTCTTTTTCGTTTCCGAGTATTTTTCTCTGGCCTTGAAAGCTCTGCCGCGAGATGGGGACTCAGCTCGGGGCTCACTGCATGATCTCTTAGGGCAGCAAGGGCACGGGGCGAGCGGCTCCAGAACAGGATGGCTCTGGGTCCAGAAGGCGTCCACCTGCTTTACTGCCCTGGACAGCACAGGCTCCCACGGAAGTGGCGGCGACTATTCCCTTTTTATTGTAGCTCCGTCTCCCTGCTGCAGGCCACGCTCCTCTCACATTCCTGCCGAGAACCGGCGCGCACTGGGAGAAAGGACGATACATTTTATTTGGCCTGCATATAAATTAACTTTCAGGTAATGTGGAAGGGCGATGCTTCTGCAAAAGCTGCTCGGCTTATCACGAAAGCCAGCAGGGACGTGACCTGTCCCTCCCCGGCTCTCTGCGCCATTTCCCTGCTTTCACCTCCCCTAATCATGGCCCTGCAGGACCTGCCAGCCCCTGAGAAATGTTCCCCATTCCTTATCGATTTTTATTTTTTTTGCATCAAATGTTCTGGATTCAGCCACATTTTTTTTCCAGGCAAACCCAGAGTAAAAGGACAACATTTCTGAGTTTTGAGACAACTCCCGAGGGTGGGAACCAGTCTCTCTCTAAACTCTCTCTGTAGGGGCTCTGGTAGCTTCCAGGAGAATTGGAATTGAATCACACGCCCCCACCCTCCTCCGTTATCCCAGGATGGTCAAAATGGATTGAAAGTTGATTTTGGGGGGGGGGGGGGGGTTAATCCTGATTCTATAATTTCCTTTCATTTGGAATTTTAATTTTCAGGTAAAGCGACAGCACGGTGCCTTCTGGACCTGCTGCTCTGCACATCACAAAAGGGACAGGTGGGGGTGGTGGGGAGGTCCGCGCTCCCCCCTCTAATCGCAGTGCTGCCAGCCCGCCAGAGATGGTCCCCGCTGCGCTGGGAGTTTCGGCGGGCGCTGGATGCACAGGAGGGGTGGACGAGGCCCGCCTCTCTGCCACGCCGAGCAGGTCCCCCAGGCCCTTCTGCAATCACGCGGGAAGCCCTTTCAGCTTCCCGAGCTTTCCCATGGCCTCGAGGCAGACGTCTGCACCCCACAGCTGCCGATCCAGGCTCATGATACAGGGTGCGACTCAAAGGTGCTGGAAAGTGCAGTATTTTTAAACCATTATTTAAATAGCCTTTTTTTTTTTCTTGCAATGCTTTTAAGGCTTTATTTAGAGATTAGTCTGATCACTATCTCCATGTACCCCAATTAAGGGAGTTTTATATCAACATTAACCGGAATGGCTTCGTTTAAAGGCAAGCATACTTGTAAACACTACGGAGGGGTTGTAATTTGCTTTCCTTTACGAAGCTGCTGCCAGACGAGTGTAAGTAAAAGCCGTCTTTTATGAGGAGCTCACCTGGTGTTCTGGAAAGTCAGCATTATGAAATAGCTAATGGCTGCAAAGACTGATTCACAGACATGCTAAGCCCTGCACCACAATGTTTTAGACTCGTGCAAACGCCTTTTCACAGAGAGCGGGAGAGACGGTGCCTCCCACGGTGCTGCGTTCTCTCTCTCTCACTCCAGGTACCCCCAGTGGAAGAAAACTCTGCATGGCCTCTTCCCGTCCCATTGACCACGGCTCTGCAGACTTGGCAGAAACAGGGGATTTCGCAGAGAGTGATGGGAATTGTAAGGGCTGCATAAATTGGACAGATGGGTTGACTAGAAGGGACATATGGTCTTTTTCTGCTATCACGTTTCTATGGCATGAAATTAAAGAAGGAAAAGTGCAAACCATCTTGTACTTTTATGCCATTTTAAACTCTGGCTCCCTGGTTGTGTGCAGTGTTTTTGCATTTCTGTTATTAAAACTTGCTTGGAAATGGGTTTGGGTTTTTTTTCTGATTTTCTGTCCCAACCTTCCACCCCCATCTCCTGTTTTTCTCATGTATACTTTTGGAAAGTGGATGCCTTATTTCCTGAAGCTCTTCCCAGCTGAGGTAGTTCCTTTCCTCAGTTAATTCCGCTTAATTACCCACCTGGTTCTCATGCTTCTCCGAGGTCAAGCAGGATGGCAGACCTCAGAAATGGGTGACATCATCCGATGGAGCCCTAAATGTGGCAAACTTATGTCAAAGTTTCTAGAACTTTGACAATGCACACTGAGCATGCCCTATACCATGCATCCATGTGGGGTCCCTCTCTAGTCTATTCTTTTCTGCGGAGCTGTAAGCCTTGCAGTCTGACTTCACTTTGGTTGTTTCTGGCCTAGTGGAAAACTTTTTTCATCGCAGTTTTTTCATGGTTTTCGGTATCGTTCCATTGCCAGGTCCCTCTCAGTAACTCCCCGTAATATCCTAGTCATGTTTTTCAGCGTTACTGGTAAATTTTCTTTTGCATTTGATTCCCCCGGTGGCAGCGGTGCCCATCGGCCAATGATGGACACTACCTTAATTTCATGTCTGCGGCCCCTTTTGTCTTTTGTTCCATCATGGCCATGTCCAGTTTACGTTGATGCCCCCCCAGTGGCAGAGGACCATGTTCATTACAGATCCTCACAAGATGTGTGTCCTCTGTCTGGGGGCATCGCATGACGTCTGGAGATGTCGCTTGTGCGCCCAAGCCTTCGATTTGACAAGATGGATTATCTATTCTGGCCGAGGAAGTCCGAGCCATTGGCATCAATGGATCTTAGAGTCACACTGATGGACACCACAGCATAGACATTGGTGGGACCATCGGTTCAGTCGAGGGATAGGGGTGCCAGAGCCTGACCGTTGTCGATTTCCTCTGGGCCGAGGATGCCAGGTTCATCATCTTCAGCCTCGGCATTGGGAAACACTGGGTCAATGCATGGTGCCAGGCGCAGGGGATGCACAGGTTTTTGCCGCGATGCCCCTGAAGCAACCCCCGCAGTGAGGAGGACCCATCCTCTATTGATACCAGAAATCTGTGATGGTCTCCACCAGTCCTGGCGAAAGTCCCAATCCACCTCATGGGTCCAAAGAAGATCTGGACCCCTCCTTCCTTCCAGTCGGTGTTGGCATTGGCAACGTTTGAGAAGGAGCTAGGACAAGTCCAGCTAGCAGTAGATCAGGCATTGTGGGGAATCGGGTTTGTGTCACCGAAGGCACCAGAGCCGGAGCTGCCCATCATCCTACTGCTACTGGAGAAGCTCAAGGTGCTCATCGGTGCATTACTGACCTAGCTGGTGCCAGTTCCCGGCACGACACAGAGGCCTCCCCTACCAATATGGTGGTCGTTGCCGGTTCCTTTTAGGAGGAAGTTCCACCAAGGCCGGCAGAGGCGCCAAGGCCTATAGTCCACTGTCCTGGTCCCTGCACCTCTGGACATAGGCTGAGCACCTAGGGCCCCATCCCCTGTAGAATACAGTGAGGATGAGGGTCCTTATGATCCCTGGGGGAGATCCAATGAGTCCTCCTTTGAGGGTTCTGATGGTCTCCTTTCAGACTCTTCTCCTCCAGATGAGCGGAGGAAGTCCCCACCTAAGGATTTCTCCTTCGAAAGGTTTGTGAGGATGATGGTGGAGGCCATCCCATTTCAACTTTTAACAGAGGAGGATGCCAAGCACAAAATGCTCAAGATTCTCCAATTCATGGAGCCTCGTAGGGAGATCATGGAGGAGATCTGCAAGTATACAACATGGAGTAATCTCCATCCATTCACATCACAATACTGTCTGGACAGGGATGGCCAATGCGACGGAAGGTTTGGTCAGTCTGACCTTCGGAACCTATTTGAGGAACCCAACTCTCCAAACCTAGAGCCCGTTGCTTGTGTCCCCCTCTGTTACCAACAGCACCAGTGCTGTTGTGCCTGTTGGCACCAGTTTAGGTGTCTGTTGGTCTGCTTTTTTGTGTTGGAAAGCAGCCTGTAGCTAGGGTTTCACCCATGTGTGAGGACAAAAATCCGGCTTGCCCATGGAGAAAGCAGAGTTGCTTATTTATAAACAAGTGTTCTCCAAGGCAGCAGGATGTTAATCCTCACGAAACCCGCCCACCACTCCACGGAGTTGGGTTTCCCTATTTTTTGTTTTAATCGTAATTCTGTGTTACGAGACTGAAGACAGGCCCTGTGTAGACATATGGTATAAGGCATGCTCAGTGTGCCTAGAGAAAGCGCAAGAAACTTTGACATAAGTTTCCTGCATTGGGGCTCCATCTGATGTCACCCATGTGTGAGGACTAATATTCTGCTGTCCTGGAAGAACACCTGTTACAGGTAAGCAACTCTGCTTTCCTATTCATGCCCTTGTTGTTTTTATTTATTTTATGGGAAACATGACCTGCTTTTTTTTAACACATGACTCACCCAAAGCAGTTTACAGTACATTAGAATAGCAGCATATGAGCAAAGGAAAATAGCAGTTTTATGAAAATTACATGACAATTTAAAGTTGCAGCAAAATCACATTTAACTTTATGTGCAATCAAAGGTGCACCTTACTGCTAAATGTTATAAGTGCAACACTAACTAAACTCTACAACACTTCAAAGGAGACAGAGAATACTAATGATTTCTTCAAAACTAACTGGTTTGTTTGTCTCTGAAAAAGCTACCCGGCATGCACATCTCTCCCTCTCTTCCATGCCAGGCCTAATTCTGTCCTCCCTACTCACCCACACACCTTCTTTCCCTTTCCTTCCCCCCCCACTCATTCAATATTCTTCCTCTTCTTAGGCTGTCTTTCTGCTAGGGGAGGAGAGAGCCTTGCTAGCACCCATCTTCTTTATGATCTTCCCTCCACTCACCTCTCATATTCCCTCCTACACATTCACTTCCTTTCCACCTTTCCCTCTCATCTCTCCCCCCTCTCTATTTAAGCCTCATATTCCATACCTTCCCTTTCTCATTCACTCCACTCATTCTCTCAACCTTCACTCGCTTCCTCTCTCATCCTGTCCCTTCCCTTCTTCCTTAACTCAGTTGTCTTTCGCTGGGGGGGGGCACAGGGCCTGGCCTTCCCCCCTGCAGCTCTTCCTTGCAGCGGCCTGAGCCCCAGCACTTTTCTTCACTGGCAGGGCCTCATTTCCAGGCAGGGCCGGTGCAAGGGTATTAGGCACCCTAGGCAAACCGTACAGCCTGGCGCCCTCCCCCCACCTCCCCATACACAGTTTTAAATTATGCATTTATAACATATGTCACTTTTCATGTAAAATTAATATACACGTTGTTGTGATAATTTCATGCACTGTTGTGATGCCAACAAGAATCCTTTGCATCTTGGAATTCATATGGCATCATACATATTGTGATATATTTCAGCATGGTCCTCCCGTATCAACACAATACTATCTGCCAACACTCAAAGAATAACAACCCCACCTATGAAAAAGAATACCACAAATATTACACCAGAATCTAAACTATCAATACACCTCCTATCAGGAAAACAGAACAGGCCAAGCTACTACAGATCCCTACAGAGAAACCACATGCGAAAAGAATGCTTAAGAAAACATAAGAAAATGCCATACTGGGTCAGACCAAGGGTCCATCAAGCCCAGCATCCCGTTTCCAACAGTGGCCAATCCAGGCCATAAGAACCTGGCAAGTAACCAAAAACTAAGTCTATTCCATGTAACCATTGCTAATGGCAGTGGCTATTCTCTAAGTGAACTTAATAGCAGGTAATGGACTTCTCCTCCAAGAACTTATCCAATCCTTTTTTAAACACAGCTTCATCTCAGTCTTTGCATGCAGAACACAAACTCTCACCAAATACAGAATAAAGCCACATAAAGTATAAATAGAAATGTGCAGACAAAAACTGAACTGTAAAACGCATCACACCAGACTCTATACAGTGCAACAATGGAAAAACAAAAATTTCACCATTCCTCATGAAACAAATCAATAAAATCAAGATATATAAATCATGAATCATAATTATAAAATCATACAAATAAAATAATTTCAAAACAGCTGATGAATAGAATATCCAATAATTAAAGACTCATGCAAATTTTGAAACCTTTACCAAACACCAATAAAATATTTCAAACAGCAGATACATCATATACTACCCAATAATTAAATGGTAGTCAATCAAGAAAAATAAACTTAAAAAGCCACCTTTACTTACCCTCTCCGGCAGTTCTCCTACTCCTTTCCCTTGCAGGCCACACCAGAAGCAGCAGTAGCTGCTGAAGCTGTCCTCACGGTCCTCTTCCTTAGTCTCTTCTCTCTCTCACACAAGCACACACACACACAAAAGCACCATTCCTTTCACACACACACAGAACACCATTCCTTTCTCACATATGTAACACAAAGGCTCCCAGCTGAACAGCTCGTCTCTGGCAGCAGTTAGCAGAGCCGGGGTTCATTTCTTCAGCCCGCCAGCCTCGATTTTCATTTCTTCGGCCCCCGCCGGCTTGGTCTCCAGCAGTGGCTGGCTGTGCGATGTCCATCTTCTTTTCTTCGGCCTGCTGGCCTCGATTTTCGTTTCTTCGGCCCCCGCCAGCTTGGTCTCCAGCAGTGGCTGGCTGTGCGATGTCCATCTTCTTTTCTTCGGCCTGCTGGCCTCGATTTTCATTTCTTCGGCCCCCGCCGGCTTGGTCTCTGGCGGTGGCTGGCTGCATGGCGCCCATCTTCTTTTCTTTGGCCCCGCCGGCCTCGATCTTTATTTTTTCGGCCCCCGCCGGCCTGGTCTCCAGGGGCGGCTGGCAGCCACAGTCTTTGTTTCTTCGGCCGCGAGTAGCACGCGACATACCTAGGTCCTGCAGCTACCACTTGTGTCAGGAATAGGGACAAACGTTTTTCGCAATTCTGAGCAGGTCTGATGGAAGCAGTAGGTGGCTGCTGGGTCGCCCCTAAACCTGTGGCACCCTAGGCAAAAGCCTAGTGCTTCCACCGGCCCTACTTCCGGGGGGGGGGGGGGGGGGGGAGTACTATTGCTTCAGTCTGAGCCTCTTCTCTTCCCTACTTTTTTTGCAGTCTTGCAGTCGCCATCTACCTTGATGGAGGTCAGGCAGGGCTGAGGAAGATACTGCAGGCTGCAAGAGACCATTAGCCACGTGATTGAGACCACGTGACCAGTTAGACCGGCCCACTGGGGGAAGCCCGATCCCCCGATAGGCCAATCCGCCCCTGAATAGCAGCAATAGTAGTTCTACAACTCTAGGTCGCCATTGAAAATGTACTTACCTCACACGACAGAGTCCTAGATCTTCCTTTAAGTGCTTTGCTCCATAAGCACGTGCAACACATTTAGCATCTTCACTGCAGCCATGCACGCTTAACTTTATGCAGCAATTTCTTGTCAGACAGTTTAAAGCCGTTTGTTTTAAATACGCCACGTTAGTAGCTGTCTCTCATAAGAGAGAATTCCAACTGACTCGCTTTCCAAAGCAATCTTGACCTAATTACTTCTATATCGGCATTATTTTCTACACATAAAAAGCCTTTTGCCCCTCATAGGGCTCCATAAGCAACCGAGATGAAGCTTTTTGTATAAGAAAAAACAGCTAAACTATGGCAAGGGCCAAAACACGGATGCCAGAATTATTTGAACAAATGATTATGTTTGCCTAAGGTGAAATACAATGGCAGCAGCTTTTAGTCTAGCAAAGGTGGCTGCTGCTGGTTTGACACAGTGGCACGTGCAAATAGTCCCACAATAAGAAAACGTCAAGCAGGTTCTGGTTCCCCTCGCTTTCATTTATTCTCGTTAACAGCAGGCAAGTTGCACAAATCAGAGGAGGGGGCTAATTAAACAAGCTACCACATTCCCAGCAAAGGAGGAAAAGCGTTAAAAAGCAAAAATCCTACGAGCGGTCAAGCTTCATGGTGAGCAGCTGGGGAATATTCTGGGGCTCATTGCTCTTTTTCCGCTGTCATCTACTTTGTAGCTATGAATGAGTTTGCAGAACGAGGAGAGTGGTTTCAGCTACGGCCTTATCCCTATGGCTGCTCGATACGGTGAGGAGACCTTATCCCCCACACCTCACGGTTACTAATGAAATCAAAACACTCTTCCTAATAAAAAGATTATTTCTCTGTCATTTACCTCTTCGCATGGATGAACATAAGACTTTATCCTTTTTCCTTTTTGTGGCTCCTTGTGGCATCATAATGCTGCTTCAGCCTCAAGGGGCCTTCCTGGATGAAGTTCACAAAGCTAACAAGTAATTGCATTATTATTCAAAGAGGCTTTGCTTTAGAGACTGCCTGATATGGTGGGTGGGGAGGTTCCCTTCTCACAAAGAAAATGCAAATTGCTACAATCAAAGGTCGGTGTGAAAGGCCCTCGGGTATTATACTCTGAATTCTGTGGCTGGGGAGTCAGGTTGCCCACTGGCACAACAACAAGTCGCTGTCCTGCAAGCTCTGATGAATGCATGCCTGCAGCGCACAAGAGGATGGGCACCAGGGACTGGGCATGCAACTTAGCTCCTTGCAGCCACTGCAATTATTTTCAGCAGTGAGCGCCCATAGGCCACCATCTTCCCCCCTAGCTGCGCGACTCCTATAATATAACTAACGGACATATCCAGTCACACAGGTTTCTATCCAGCCTGCAGTACCAGCAGCAAACACAAGGCGTCAATGTTCCAAAATAAGCAGTGGCTGCAATACCGGCAGTTGCCACACGGTGTCAGTATAATGGCTAAAATGGGAAAGAGGGGGCCAGTCCTGCAGCTAGGCCCAGGCGAGAGAAGATATGCTGGTGCTACCCGTGAAATTTCATGGTTTCCACGGTACACGAGGCAAGACTAGTCCTAAATCCGTGCTCTCCTGCTGGCACCAGTTCAGTGGGCGGATTCAACTCAATCACTTTTCAGCGTCACTCTGAATTAACGATGAAACCATCAGATCCTCCAAAATAACCTAAAGCAAGCCATTGCCACTAAAGACTTATTCTTATAGAAAAAGAGAAACAGAGGAAAAAATGCAAACGTGCTCTGCTAATAATTTGTTGATGCTAAGAGTGAGGCCACAACCTGTTCTTTCCTGCAGTTCTGTGAACAGATGCTGTACAAAATACAATGGGTTAATCTACAACCCTATACACAAAGGTGTGTCATCAGTTAACATGCAAAAAAAACCCCACGAGTTCTCCCACGGATGGTCCTTATGGCCTTGGACACGTCACTTCACCTTCCATTGTCTCCAGTGCCAACTTAGATTGTGAGCCTTCTCAGGCAGACAAATACCTGAATGTTAACTCGTCTTGAGCTCAGATTTGGAAAGGTAAGCACCTACAATTTAAAAAAAAAAAAAAAGTGACAGCATCTTTCCTCAGCTTCCAGAACCTTGATTTTTTGGGAGCTGTGTTCACCGGTGCATGGGCTTGGCAGGAGCTATGTGTACCTGTTTCTCTCCTGGCAGTATGAGACAACATCCATGCCTCATGAAAAGCAAACACCTGCTTACTTGCTCTCGTCACTACCGTTCCTGCAGTCCAGTTCTTATTTCACTTTTACTCAAGAGAGTTTAAAATGTTGAAAGTTAAACGAGAGCTGTATTCTAGTCCAGCGATGGCAAACTCAATACCTGGCCTGTTTGTGGCACTCGAGGGCTGGAGTTTGCCTTTATCGCTCTAGTCTCTTGTCAGGTTGAGCGCTGTACAAGCAAGATGCTATTAAACTGAAGCAATGAGACCTGAAAGATAATCTTAAGGTGGTTTGCATTGAAAAATAACATACAAGAAGCTCTAGAACATGAAGTCATGATAGGAAGAGTCAAAAGGGGTAGACTCGAGTGCAAGATAAGAAACATTTCTTCACATGGAATGGCCTTCCAATAGAGGTGCGGAAGAACAGAATTGAATAAAGCCCGGAACAAGCATAAAGCATGAAACTGGCCGAGTTCTGCGGGGTTGCGTCAGGAACAGCCGGACGATTAGCTCTAGTCACGAAGGCGCATTACGGCATTAACGCGGAAAACGCTCCTTATTAGTGAAGAGGCCCATTAGAAATAGAGAGAGCCACGATAAATCAGTGGGATTCGCACTCTGGCTTCCCAGGTTCCCAACCTACTGTTCTAACCAGTAAGCTGGAGCTAAGTAACTCCAGGCCTGGAGTGCCACAGAGAGGTCTGATTTCCAGTCTTTCTACAATGAGTGTGCTTGAGGTGTATTTGCATTTATTGCCTCTATTGTATGTAAATATATCTCCTCCTAAAAAGAAACCTGCTTGTAGCACTCCAGCCCAGAGTTGCCTACCCCGGCACTAAGCTACTCTTCCTCCTCCCTTAAACAGCTCATGCAATGGCACTCAGTAAGTCTACACCAATATTGTAAGAATATAATCCTCCCTTGGTCAACGAATCCAAAAGTTATTGTACAAAACGTTGATTACAGAAATGTTTTAAATTTAATAATCCTCTTTCGTTTGTTTAAAATCCCAATTACCATATATATGTTCTTATTTTCTACTTTATTTATTTATTTATTTGTGTGTTTTTATATACCGAAGTTTGGTGCAAGCCTTCACTCCGGTTTACAGATATAACAACTTCTTACATTAAAGGTCATGACATTGCTATAATATATTAACAGATACACTTTAATATTAAACTTTACTAACGGTAGTATGGTAACTTAACTGTACTAATGGAAACATGGTGACTTTTAACTTTACTAACAGTAATGGTAACTTTAAGTTAATATTTACTTGTCCGAATTTTAGGTGAAAATGGGTTCATTTCTTGACGTGGAAATGTGGATCAGTGGGTCTGGAGGGTGTGTGGCTCTGTTTTCGGGAGTGGGGGAGGGGGGATTTCATGAATCAGGTGATTTGATCGTTTGTGAGGAGTCTTTGTAAGTTTGTTGAAATAGCCATGTTTTGAGTTGTTTTTTTGAATAGTTTAGGGTCATTTTGTAACCTTAGGTTTTCAGGTAATGCGTTCCACAGGCGAGGTCCAGCTATTGAAGCTGCTCTTTCTCTAACTGTTGTGAGGCTAGCAGTTGTTGACTGGTGGGATGGAAAGCAGAGCCTTATTAGCTGATCTTGTGTTGCTCTGTGGAATATGTTTTTGGAATATAGCATTTAGACATTCGTTTTGTTGTTATTTATGTTTTTGTGGATTATGGAAAGCAATTTGTATTCTATGCATTTCTCTATGGGTAGCCAATGGAGTTCCTTTAGTACTGGGGTGATGTGTTCAGATCTTTTGTGATTTGTGAGTATTCTCGCTGTGGCGTTCTGTAGTAGTTGTACTTCACGGACCTTCATAACACCCCGCGGATAGAGAGCACTCTCACTCAATATTTTTACTGCTTCGGGGTTATTTTTAATCATTGGTCCATATCACATCATAAAATAAATCAAAGCATTGAAATTCTAGTTACTTTCAGCGTAAGCACATTTGAAAAGCCAGGTTTTTAATTCTACCTTGAATTTTTTGGTATCAGCCTGGATACTGATCGGGCCTGCCATTGTCACTGCCCTATCTCTGACCTCTGTTAAATGTGCGCATTTTACATCTGTGAGTCAACATTCACATTCTAGGTTAACACCATAATAAATACATAATCTATGGCTCAACGAACTCCAACGCTAAAAAAACTAGCGAACTCAACACAAGATGATATTATAACAATGAACTGAAATGTGTAAAGAGTAACATTTAAACTAAGTTTATAAACCGATATCTTTTTATGTTAGCAACCATATTTACCTTTTGGAAACTCTGTTAATCATCGAAACTTTGTAAACCGTTGTGATGGCGAAACCGAACGGCCGTATATAAAACCCAATAAATAAATAAATAAATAAATAAATAAATAAATGGTTCATATTCTTTCCTACAAATACAATAACATGTTTAATCAGGTTTCACCACATTTAACCCCATCAATGAATATGTATCAAATATATTAAGCCAGAGCAATACAATCGCACCCCCTCCATACACACATCCTCACCATACTAAAAAGCAGACCAAAATGTCGACTTCACCACTCTCGTACGAATGAATGTAAATACCACTATTCAGTTCTACTCCAGTCCTACTCCAGAAGTCCTTTCACTGCTTTATTTCCACGTCGCTGTCCCAACTGAAGCAGCTGCAATTCAACGTACAGATCTTTCCAATGCCTTATTGCAGTATAATGAACTCAACAGAACTGCCACAACAAAGCATGCCGTGTTTCACCTTGACGGGCTCCTTCAGGGGGAACTGTGTCATACCCTAGAGCGCCTTGCCCGATATAAATTTATATTTAAAAAGGTGATTCACTTGGCACCATAGTCAAATGCATTCAAATTCCCTTACCTGGTTTCACTAACTTGTGTGACTCAAGTAAATCTCACCATCGTCAGCGATTACCTGGCACGCATTATAAAGCTGCTAACGCGATCCACCAATTGTTATATGTCAACGATACCGCGGGGTATTCGGATTGGCGAATCACGGTTTTAAATATGGGACTGTTAGAGAGTCACCATTACCATGTAATTGTATGTGTTTGCATTGTTTGATATTTTGTGCGATGAAAGGATGTGTAATAAAAGATTGTAAAAAATTAGTATACGTATGTATCAGCATTGTGCTCTCGGTCTTCTGTACAGATTGGGGACTCCTTTGAGAGTCATTTTCCTGACCAGGACCACCATTTTTACCCAGCCTTGCAACAAACCCAACTGAACGGGGCCTGGAGATTCTCTCATGCTGTTTGATTTGTTTCTCTTCTACAATTCTGCTTCAAGGCTGAAAGATACAGAAACTTGAAGATGTTGACAACCCACCAGCTAAAACCCTCCCAAATACTTTCATAGCGGAAGTCCGGCTAGGATTTGATGGACATAGGCAGAAACAAATCAAACCCTCCCCCCCCCCCCCCCACACACACACCCCTTCCTGTATTTTAGGTAAAAATAAGAAAAGAAAAAAAATTCTAATCTGTCAAAATTCTAAATGCTGTGATTGATTGAGCAGAGTTTGAACTGATTTGCACTGCTCCTAGAAAGAGTGACTCTTGCTAAGAAAACCCAAGCAGCAGGACCGGAGAAGAGTCGACATTCTTCAAGGTGAAGATGAGGGGAATTTGCTTCTCCCATCCATACCGGGTCCTCCGACGGCAGCTGCTGCTCCTGCACCTGGCTGCTCTCATTCTGAAAAGGTAATGAAGAACGTGGTGCATGCTGACAGCTGAGGGACGAGCCTCAGAGGAGGAGAAACTGTCTAAACTCATGTTCCCAAGCATCATCTTGAACTCAACTGGGACACAGCACTGAATAAATTATTGGTTTACACATGTATAATGCATAGGCCATATTTTCCTATCTACATTTTCTGCTACCTAATATTTGTTGGAATTATGTTACAATCACTGTACACTACATTTATTCTGTATTTTAAGCAGGCTTTGTTCAGACTAGTACACAGGGTGCTCTTGGGTTGAACCTTGAATCACTACACAGAATGCTCACCTAATTAAGGAAAAATTAAATTTACAAAAAAAAGTACTGGCTTTCACAAGCAAAATAGTGCAGCCTAAATAAAACATATGATACATTCTTGCTCTATGGAGCACTGAACAAATCTCCACTGGTTTGGAAACCACAAGTGCCTCCTAGGTTGATGCAATCGTCATGGAGAGAAGATTTAGACTACAGTCAAGATGGCAGGAAGATGGGGGGGAGGTTGTCTGGAATTAAACCAGGGGCAATATACTCAGTGGAGTAATAGAGGAAGAGAGCCACTGCAGAAGCGTGCCCTGCGCTCCCAAAGAACAGCCAACACGACACACCTAGGACAGGTGAGATAACTACACCTTGTAGCTGTTTGCAAGCTCACAAAACATAACAATGGCTTTCCGGAGATCAAAAGGGTACAAGAATTTAAAAAATGCATGAGTTGAGCACAGAAGATCCATAGCGGCAAGAGAATGAAGTAAAGTACCCTTGGGGTAAAAGTGCACAGACAGGCAGTTGCAACCCAAAACAGCAATGCACAAGTGCATCCTGGATCCATGAAAGCATGGGAGTAAACTGCACGGAGCAGCGGTTATAATCCAAAACAGCAGTGGTACGACAGCATGAGGGTGACCTGCACACAGCAGCAGTTACAAACTCAGACAGCATGATAGGAAGATTACAGCTCCAAGATAGCATAGGACGGCCAGCACTATAAGGGACTTTGTCCATGCTTGGGACAGGTATGAGAGAAGGGCTGAGAGAAACGTTGGAAGACCCAAGGCAAGAGCTGGTGTCGGTTATTTACACATTGAACAAAAGTGGATGGGCTAGGTGGGCCATTCTGGACTTTATCTGCCATCATAGGGCTTTGTTACTATGGAATGAGCAAGTAAAACCATGTTTTGTTTTTAACTGAGTGCGCATTTTCAAAATGGTTAACCACACATCAAATCAACTGCAACAAATAAAAACTTTTTCATGCTAAATTGTATATGCATATCTGTTTCAACTTTTCCACTTGCACCTTTTTGCCAACAGTCCCAACATTTAGACTGCAAATAATATTTAGTTATTAATGGAAATTAGTCCGTGCTTTCTGCCTGTAAGCTGCTACCCCCATCAAGCCACTGTATATACTCAGATTATTCTGCAACATTATTCCTTGTTCTGAACTCTCTCTGCTGGAAAAGCGTGCAAAACTAATAAATGATGACGACTCCCCAAGCATTTTCCACACTGCCCAGACATTTCAAAAGCCTTCCCCCGTTTGTTCCTTCACCAGGACCGCCGTAGCTCCAAAGTCTTAACTCGAGAAGCAATACCTCCAGAAAGGTCTCAGCGGGAGGAGTAAAAAAAGCCAACAAAACTTCACAGTGTAAACCAAAATGTAAGGAGAACGGTCAACAATAGAGGGAGGGCCAATTTGCTCAAAGCCCATGTCACACTTGGCTGGGGATTCTCCCTTCCTCTATCTGAACTCTTTTGTTCTCTGTTGGTGCTTCGGTCTACAGTGTAGGAACAGTACATGGTGGTGCTGCTGCTGACAAGGATCCTTACTATAGGTCCTTCACGTCTGAAGAGGTAACAACTTAGGCAGAGTTTAGGACTGAACAAAAGCCAGTCTGGCACAGGCGAGACAAGGGAATAATTTGCAGTCCGTGAACAAAAGATCAGAGGACGCCTGTGTTTTATTCTGATTTGTAAATGCTGCAATTACACCCAGTTCCTCATTGTGCTATACCGACACCGGCTTTCAGCGTCCCTGAAACAACTCCAATCAAACATCTGTCTTACAAGGGTAGAGGAAGAGAACATTCCGAGTGCAACACAAGTCTTCCAATTCCTGCACGTCTCTCCTTCCGTTTAACTACTAAAGAAATGTAATCAGACTTAACACAGGCTCCTGCACGTGTCTACTCCATCTCGCCACCCACCCCTCTCCCCGAGACGACTATTTGATACTATTTTGGAAATGGAGTGAAGCACAATTTTAAATCAATGGCGCATTGTAATTCCAGGTATATTTATTTATTTATTTATTTTTAATTTTTATATACCGATGTTCCTGTAAAGTATACATATCACACCGGTTTACAAGAAAGAAAACTGTCGCCTCGATGGCGTTTTACATTGAAACATTTAACAATTTACAAATTAACAATTAAACAGTAACCTTTAACAGTTAACAATTTACAGCGGCATGAAGAGGATCTTAGTGGAACTTAAAGGGGTAGATTTTCAGAGCCCTGCTCGCCTAAATCAGCCCAAAACCGGGCGGATTTAGGCGAGCAGGGCCCTGCGCGCCGGGAAGCCTATTTTACATAGGCCTCCCGGCGCGCGCAGAGCCCCGGGACTCGCGTAAGTCCCGGGGTTCTCGGAGGGGGGCGTGTCGGGGGCGTGTCGGGGGGCGGGCCCGGTCGTCGCGGCGTTCCGGGGGGCGTGTCGGCAGCGTTTTGGGGGCGGGTACGGGGCGTGGCTACGGCCCGGGGGCGTGGCCGCGCCCTCCGTACCCGCCCCCAGGTCGCGGCCCGGCGCGCAGCAGGCCCGCTGGCGCGCGGGGATTTACGTCTCCCTCCGGGAGGCGTAAATCCCCCGACAAAGGTAAGGGGGGGGTGTAGACAGGGCCGGGCGGGTGGGTTAGGTAGGGGAAGGGAGGGGAAGGTGAGGGGAGGGCAAAGGAAAGTTCCCTCCAAGGCCGCTCCGATTTCGGAGCGGCCTTGGAGGGAACGGGGGGAGGCAGCGCGGCTCGGCGCGCGCAGGCTATACAAAATCGATAGCCTTGCGCGCGCCGATCCAGGATTTTAGTGGATACGCGCGGCTGCGCGCGTATCTACTAAAATCCAGCGTACTTTTGTTTGCGCCTGGAGCGCAAACAAAAGTAGGCTGTTCGCGCTCGTCTGAAAATCTACCCCAAAGTGTATAGCAGGTAAGATGCATTATCTACCCCATCTAACCGTCACGAAGAAGGGCAGAGAACATTTTTGTTCTCACAAGTGGCTGTCTACGCCCAGGACCATCACTTGGGCCAGCGATATGGAACTCACTCATTATCTTCCAAAACTCTACACATTGCCTCTCACCAGCATCTCTTTTATATACGGTGGAACAGAGCTCCCATGCAGGGGCGCGGCTCAAGGCAATCTGCCGCCTCCCCGTCCCTCTTCCCTTCGGCTGCCTCCGGCGACATTGGTGACTGTGCCCCTCCCTCCGCACACCCCCGGCCTGGCCTCCAGCAGCGTTGTGCCTCCTCCGCGCAACCCCGGGCCTGGCCTCCAGCAGCGTTGTGCCTCCTCCGCGCACCCCCGGCCTGGCCTCCAGCAGCGTTGTGCCTCCTCCGCGCAACCCCGGGCCTGGCCTCCAGCAGCGTTGTGCCTCCTCCGCGCAACCCCGGGCCTGGCCTCCAGCAGCGTTGTGCCTCCTCCGCGCAACCCCGGGCCTGGCCTCCAGCAGCGTTGTGCCTCCTCCGCGCACCCCCGGCCTGGCCTCCAGCAGCATTGTGCCTCCTCCGCGCACCCCCGGCCTGGCCTCCAGCAGCGTTGTGCCTCCTCCGCGCACCCCCGGCCTGGCCTCCAGCAGCGTTGTGCCTCCTCCGCGCATCGCCAGCCTGGCCTCCAGCAGCGTTGTGCCTCCTCCGCGCATCCCCGGGCCTGGCCTCCAGCAGCGTTGTGCCTCCTCCGCGCACCCCCGGCCTGGCCTCCAGCAGCGTTGTGCCTCCTCCGCGCATCCCCGGGCCTGGCCTCCAGCGTTGTGCCTCCTCCACGCATCGCCAGCCTGGCCTCCGGCGGACCTCCTCCACGTGCTGCTGAGCTAGCCTCCAGCGGTGGCGTCCCTCTTCCCTTAAGCCGCCTCCGGCAGCCGCGGCAGGGGCAGGCAGGGTGAGGTGGAAGCCACAGTGGTGTTCTGGGGGGGGGGGGGGGGGGGGCTTTTTTTTTTTTTTTTTTGCCGCCTCCAAATTCTGTCGCCTGAAGCAGCCGCCTCACCCTCCCTCATTATATAACTGCCCCCTTTCATTTTTAACTTGCTGTCCCTGGTAACAACCCCAGGTCCCCCCTCGCGCCGAAACCCAGGAATTTCTCCAGCCATGCCACACATGGCATGTTCCTCTGCTCAGGCGATTCTGCTTGGGTCATCTCCTCTTTATCCCTCCCACTGCTGACCTTATCCTCTCCCAGTGATGTAACTTTTGCTGACCCCCCCCCCCCCTCCCACCCAGGAGAAAAGGCAGTGAAGAACGAGGCTGGCATAGCCTCCCATCATGCAGACCCAACACCCACAGTAGGAAAGGTTCGAGTGCCGCCACGCGATCTCATGAGAAAAAGTGAGTTAGAACTCAAAGCTTACTCACCAAGAACTCAAGATTACTACACCAAGTAATCTTGCACTTTTCAGCTGTAAACATCTTGGAAATGCCCAGGCCGGCTCCCTAGGGAGAAAGGTTCCTGGCTTGCTTTCTCATAATGAACAGCTTTCAGCACCGAATGAATAGTGGCACAGTGATGCATCCTTTGCGACCCACAGCATTTCTGCAAGACAGCCCCTAAAAACATGGATTCGGGAAGCCATGACCCTACCTACCGCATCCTCTACTTCATACCCATGGATCTGCTGGATTCCCTGCAGGAACGACAGGAGGGTGGCATGCACCTCACTCAAGGAGACCATAGCCCAGGAACATCTGCTTCGGTGTTTTCTTTAAATCTGCTACCCCTTGCAAGGGCATTCTGAGCATATGTGGGACTGGAATGGAGAGGAGCTTTGCTCCTCACCTGTACCTGCTGCATCTGTTCATGGGCCAGGAACAATGTTTGTTCTATTAACAGTCAGCAAATATAAGCATTTAAGCTAACAACCGTTCCTCCGCAAGACTCTGATTCTTTTCATCACTAACAACTACTAGTGGACTTCTGGAGTCTTCTCAGATAAGTGCAAAAACAGCATTAACAGTTACATGAAGTGTTGTTTTCTTTGCATATTTACGAAAAAAAAAATAGGAGAGCCTTGATCACATGAACCATTTGTCCAGCTCACGCCATTTTGGACTTCAGTCATTTAAAAAAAGAATTCATGCAGCCCTCTGGCGTTATTACGATGGCCATTCAAAATTAACTTTAGACCTTGCTTTGGGTAAGCAGCTGTGTTGCAGAGTTTAGAGTGAAATTCCTATTTGATTATTGATGCATCATATTTTATTCTGGGGCTCACTGTTTGCTATTAATCTGAACAGTGGCAGAGTCTTCCTCTGCTAAGCAAACGCAGGGGGGGGGGGGGGGGGGAAGAAGATTTTCAAAACCAGAACTTACTGTGCCAAAGTCATGGCCAGTGAAAGCTCGTCGATGCCTCAGTGGGCATCTCGTTTTGGTTTAATGGTCTGCCGGTTTGGCACTGTGCCTGGACCACAGTTAAACCCCCAGTAGTGAGACGGTCAGCAGCCACCGCCGCCACGGTCTGTGACGGTCAGCCATTTAATCCCGAGTTCTGAACAATTCCAGGACACTCAACTTAGTTACGTAGTTGATTGGGTTACACTACAGAGGATTTAATGCCACCTTTTCAAACACCCTTAGGAAGGATATTATTCAAATGGAACTTGCCGTAGGCAAAAGGATTTACTTGTTTTGAGGGCTGTGAGGTTTACTAATGACCTGATCACAGGTCCAGAGACGGACAGTCAAGCAGCAAGTAAGCGATTCACTGCCAAGTGACACCCCCGTCACCCCCCACCAAAAAAAAAAAAAAAGGAGGGGATGAACTGGCACAAGTTTGAAAATCATGCGTAGCAGTGCCCAGTCGTCGAGGCTTTAGGAACCAGAGATCGGCACCACTGCTCGCAAGCTGCAAACTCCAGCTATTTAAACCCCCGTTTTCTGGCGTTACCATGGGCCCCAATATACACGCGTCTACTTTTCGTTTCTACATGACATCCCGGAGGCCCTGAACAAAATATGAGTTCTGAAGATCATGTGATTTATTTGTTACCCGCCCCGCGGGATTATACGCCTTCTCACTGCAGCCCGAAACGTGTTACAAAAATTCATAGCACACATCACAATGTAAAATATAATTACAGCATAATTAAATATTACACACACACACAATTTACATTCTCACATCAACTACCCAACAATCAACCAACACAAGAAACACAATATCCATCTTATTTACCCACCCACCATCATAACCTCTATAAGGGAAAATACCCTGTAACAACAGAAACTGACTGAACGCCTGGGTAAATAGCCTTAGTCTGTTTGTGAAGAGACAAATAATTCAATGTCTGGCGTAGCTGAACAGGCACTGCAGTCCATAGTGATTGAAAGCCCTCAGCCTAGTAGAAACCAATTTAACCTCAGCTAATCCTGGCAAAGAACCGAGGACCCCTGGGGGATTATAATTTATCAGCACATCTGCCAAATATTAGTGCTCGCCACAGCGTAAAGATAGGAAAACAAGTCAAAGTTTTCCACAGAATCCCGCATTTGATCGCAAGTCCACCGATGCCACATGGAGAAAGCAGTCACTCAAACGTGATTCTTCTTTCCTATGCGCATCAACTTAAATAACGTACTTAACCTTTGGCACCGACCATCGTCAAGAGCTCTGTCACAGAAGCACAACAGAGGGCAAAGCAGTTGGTCGGGGCAGAAGACTCACCTTGAGACATCTTTTGCATGGTGGAACTAATGAACCGAACTGGCACGTTGAGATGACAACAACAACGAGCCTGCCACGTTTTGCTCATCCATTAATCACAGCTCTATGGATTGCCTGCCGTTATCCACTACTTGCAACCCCAGTTTCTTAAATCTGGGTCTTATAAACATTTCTGGTAAAAAGATCTGATTTGCCTTTAGTGCAAAATAAAACAGTGCATCGTATGTTAATAAAAATGAAGCAAAGGATGTTAGGTCAGTAGCCTCCCCGACACACACACTGAAAACCAAATAATATACCACAATATATTCATCATGATCCCATCCCAGTACAAGAAGCCACCCTATCATGTCTCCAGCATCTGAAACGGGATGTAAGAAACATGGGACTATTAAGAGCGTAAGAAATGCCATGCAGGGTCAGACCAAGGTCAACCAAGCCCAGCACCCTGTCTCCAACAGTGGTCAATCCAAGTCACAAGTATCTGGCAAGTACCCAAACAAACAGACCCCAAACTACTCATGCCAACAACAAGCAGTGGCTATTCCCTCCAGGAACTTATTCAAACTTTTTTTTAAACCTAGCTACACTAACTGCCTTAACCAGATCCTCTGGCAATGAATTCCAGAGCTTAATTGTGCGTTCAGTAAACAAGAATGTTCTCTGATTTGTTTTAAATGTGCTGCTTGCTAACTTCATGGAATGCCCCCAGGTCCAATGGAAGCACTGAGAGGAGAGGATCACCTTGCTGGTGGCTGATAGGAATCTGTAAGTACTGCTTGGGGAAATTTTAAAAAACTTAGAAGTACTGGGGGAGAAGTAAACTATTGAGGTATATTATTTAATATGTTTGTGTGTCTGTATTAAATAGCTAGTCAGAAAGGCAGGCAAAATACAGACATTTGTGTTTTAGCAAAGGCCATCTTGGGTAAGTCACGCAGAAACCATGTTAGCCCTCTGCTGCTCACGCTCCATTAGCTTCTTCATAACTGAAAGAGCCAAGTTTAAGTTGTTAATGTTGACCTTTGAAATAATGAGAGTTAATGGGCCAGGGTATCTATTAAATAAAAATTAGCTGGTATGCCCCAGGTCAGGGGCCACACTCAAATCAACAGGCCATACTGGTGGGACCCTTCAATGAGAGAGGTGCAGCTGAACAGATACTTTAGAGCAGTCTTCCCTTAGATAATCTGATAGTGAACACTGCCAGCATCACTGGCAGAACAACAGTCTACACCTCCTGGCTCGACCTCGGAGGGCTGCGGGGGCATTGTTTTGGATAGTCTGAAGCCATCATGGTCTGAATTTGTTCTAATTACTTTGGGGGCACAAGAAGTTAACTTTATCAGTGATTTCCAACGGTGGGGAACTGGGTCTGCTTGGTAGTTACGTAAAAAAAAAAAAAAAAACAAATAAACAAACTGGCTATATTTGAATATAGCTGGTTAGGTATAAAGTTTTCTGGGTACATACACATTCAAATCATTTTAGAGCTGCTCTGGACCGGAGGAACCTGAATACACCTAGCCAGACAGCACAGAATATCAGCGCTATCCAGTCATGCGTAAGACCTGCCAGGCCATGGGGTGGGGGGGAGGGGGGGGACATATGTAAACCTCCAGGTTTGCGTGGCTAATTCCCCAATCTAGCCGGATATTCAGTGCTACTTAACTGCATAAGTAGGGATGTTCAGCAGTTGCCACTTAGCAAAAATAAGTCACCTATCCGGCTAAGCATTTGCCCAGATACTTAGAGGTGAGCAATGGGCAAACAGAAGTGGCACAACTTATCTGATTAACTTAAGCCAGATAAGTAGCAATAGTTATACCTATCCAGTTAAGTTAAACCAGATAAGTTAGACCTGGCATACAGGAGGTTTAATTTAGCTGTACATAACTTATCCAGCTAAGTAGCACCAAACACAGAGAATATTCAGCATTATAGCCATGTTTCTGGATATTTATTTATTTTATTTAACAGTTTTTATATACCGGTGTACGTTGGGAACATCACATCGGTTAACAAGGAACAGAAATTCAGCAACAGGCTTTACAATGAACATGGAACCAGCGTATATGTGGGGGAGGAGGGGGGGAGGAGAGCACAAAGGAAGGGAGAGGGGGAAGGGAAGCAAAGGCGGGAGTAGGGGCAAAGGGTGAGGTGTGAACATTTTACAAGAAATACAATTTGGGATCTTAGCATCAACTATTCACAAGAGAATATAATTTAGAAAATACAATAAGGGGTAGATTTTCTAAATCTGCGCGCGCGTGATCAAAATTCCGGGGTCGGCGCGCGCAAGGGGGTGCACATTTGTGCAACTTGCGCGCACTGCTTGTTCCCTCCGAGGCCGCTCCGAAATCGGAGCGGCCTCGGAGGGAACTTTCCTTCTACTCCCCCGCACCTTCCCCTACCTAACCCACCCCCCCCCCCGGCCCTATCTAACCCTTCCCCCTACCTTTGTTGGCAAAGTTATGCCGGCCGGAGGCTGGCGTAACTCTGCGCGCGCCATCACCCGACCCAGGGGCTGGTCCGGAGGCCTCGACCACGCCCCCGGGCCGGCACCACGCCCGCAGAACGCCCCGAAAATTGTGCCGCCCAGCCGGCACGCCCCCTTATCCGGGGCTCCTTCCAGAACCCTGTGTTCAGGGTCCCTCGATCCGGCCACTCGGTGGTGCTGCTGCTGTGCGAGGACTGGACCTGTCTCCTGCCAGGGGTTCTCAGTGACTGAGTAAGCAGAACCAGGAACGAAAACCCAGGACCTTTCCACGTGACCAGTTACAGCACTGCCACGAGCCACTGGGTCAACCTAGCCCCCCAAAGTGAATCTTACGCGTATTTACTACAGAAGTCGATATCTGCTGTAACAAATCCTTTTCATAATAGGGGTTGACGCCCACGCCTTGAGAAACCCCTCCAGCCGTTGTCTTCCCTGAAACCATCATGATTTAACTTAAGCTCCAGAGTATTAACTCCCTGCCAGGTTCGCTCTCTCTCTCTCTCCTTTCAATGCCACTGACCAAGTTTGAAATGTTAAAGAACAGGAAATATATCCGATGCCTCGGCAGAACACGGTTTCATGGCGGCTGTGGCAGGGAGTGAAAGATGCGACAAGTAAAACAATTAGCCACAAAATAGAAACAGAAGATGATTACTGAAAGACAGACTAGTCCATCAGAGCTTTCCAACAGCTATTGGTAGAGTCTTCAGAAGGAAAGGAAAGGAACAAATGCAGGGACAGGCCACATACCGAGCGGCTGAGAGAGAGGAGAGACACAGAGTCATGCAAGTCGGGATGCTAAGGACTCGTTAGGTAGCGACTCTCCTCCGATGTCTGCATCACAACCATCGGGGGCTCTCTGTGACGGGGTCCAGGTCAACCCCAGGCGAGGAGGCCGTGCGTTCCAGCCGTTCGGCTTCATTTTTGTTGTCAGCCTCATAATTGCTTCCATAAGAGACCGTTAATTCAAAAGAGCAGGTGGAAATGTTCCTACGAACAGAGGAGCGCACCCCCGCCTTTTCCACCAGGAAATAATGTTTCCTGCTAACAAATCTTTCTTTTTGCTTCTTTTCCCCATGTTATTCGATGTTAATGTTTTGCTCTCCTAGTTCCATGTAAACCGATGAGATATGTATTTATGAATGTCGGTATAGAAAAATCTTAAATAAATAAATACGTCTGCTCTTCCAGAGACTGAGCCAGGAACTCAGGGAGCTGAGGCCTTCATGGGCTTTCTTTTCCCATGCAAGACCACTAATTATTAGTTGCTTAATGAGGGACTCAGTGTAGCTGCCCATCAGGCAGTCTGTTCTGCAATGTCCAGCTACGGGTTCCTTAATTGGATCACCACAGAACTTCTGGACACAGAACTTTTTTTTTTCTTTTTAATTGGACGGGGTAGGCACCAGACTAAGCTTCAGACCACAGCAGGGCAAGGAAAGTGCAAAAAGCTTCCCAAGTCACTTTGCTTGCACGATGCTGAAATGGCGCACCTTTTGCCCAAGGATTTCATTTCTCCGAGTTCCTGGAAGAGAAAAGTTGCACAGTGGTATAAAAGCGCTGTGCAGCTTTCACCCGGTTCTTTAAATTTTGCCATTCTGTGCAAATGATCCCGCTGTGCTCTTTTCAGCTCCCGCTGGGCGGATTTTGCTTTTCCCCTCCTTCCCGCATCTGCAGGAATTTGCTCTTTGGCCAAAGCTGAATTGTTTCAAAATTGTGTGAGTGCACAGGCTGGAGGGCCTTTTTATGCTTTCACGTGTGTCATAATTTTGCCAGAAACCCAAATCTGATCCTTACTGCCTTCCCTGCCTAGAAGAGTCCGTCCTTACCGGTTCCTATCAGAGTGCTAGCGCTTCTCGAGACACCCTCCGATAAGACCCAGCTGAGGAGACCCACTCCTCTACCTGATTCAGGAAATAACCTTGTTATATTTAATAAAGATCTGCCTTTCACATGCAACAAGACTATTCACGAAGCTCAAGCCTAAACTTCGAGACTGCTTGCTCCATTAACGTCGGGAGTACTTGTCAATCTCATCCTTGCAAAGCCTTTGCAGCCTTGGCTAATCCTCGCTCCTGTCCACTACATAACGTACAGAGCCTTCTGCAAGCGTAACGTACAGAGCCTTCTGCAAGCAACGCGTTCCCCGCCACCCTGATCTGTTTGCCAACCAGAAGTCCAGCTGACTGTCCTCCATGGGAGAGAGAGGAATATGACCAGACCCTTTGAGGGGATGACCCAACTGCAGTAAAGAGTGAAAGAGCCTGAGGCTGTCCCCGAGATGTCTTCATGCACTCCTGATCAGTGTAAGATTAACTGGCTAAATTACTACTTTAAGTGGGTAGTGAATTGGCAATGTGTTTGACGTGTGCAAGTTAACTTTGGGCTAGACACAAGTGTTTTTGTAACCTTTGCAACAAGAGGGATGTACTCTGTTAAACCAAACTTAAAACAAGATCTATCATATAAAAAGCAACCTTGAACCTGCTAAATGCTCCACCTTTGACAATATATCTAAATTACAAATCACACAAATAATTTCTTAGTTAAAACCCGCAAATCACCCTCTCGACCCCATCCCAGCAAGCTCCTTAAAACTAATACCTAGCACGATCACTCTGACATTAACATCCATAATCAATCAATCTCTCGCTGAAGGTCTAGTCCCAGACAGGGCAAAACAAGCAGTGATAAAACCTATCCTAAAAAACAAATCCAACTTACTAACATCTGGGATAACTATAGACCTATATCCATCCTGCCCTTTAATCCAAAATCCTTGAAAAAGCCATATTATCACAACTAGACGACCGCCACATTTCACATCAATTTGGCTTCAGAAAAAAATCACTCTACCAAGACTTTACGCCTATCCTTAACGGACCACATTTTATGGGGATTTAACAATGAGGAATCTTATATCCTGGTGCTAATTGACCTATCTGCTGCCTTTGACATGGTTGACCATTTCCTTCTATGCCATCAGCTGAGAAAAATCAGAATTGATGGCATTGTAAGGAAGTGGTTCACCTCCTCATCAAATAGGACATTCCAAGTTAAACAGACACCTTACCGAGTGACACCGGGGTCCCCCAGGGTTCAGCATTGTCCGCAACTCTATTCAACATCTACATGCTTCCACTATGCAAATTACTATCCGATCTAGGAATCGCATTCTTCCTACATGCCGATGACATTCAGTTTTACATACCATGCACCATTTCCACTGAAAATACAGTACAGACGCCGGCATCACACATGAAGGCCATTCAACATGAGCTATCCAAAAAAACTGTTAAGAAGAAATCCTCCAACAACATCTCCACAGACACTTGACCTGGGTAACTTCAGCATTACACCCTCAGACCAAGTGTGGGCCTTAGGAGTACAAATTGATGAGAATCTAACCATGGAAAAACACATAAAACAAATTAATCAAATCAGGCTACGCTAAACTGCGACTACTACATAGACAAACTTCTGCTGACCTTCGAAGACTTCCGTACGGTTCTACAAAGCCTCATTTTTTGAAACCTAGACTACTGCAATTCTCCCCTGCTCGGGAGCACTTAACGGTCTTATTAAAAAACTACAGCTACTACAGAATGCTGCAGCGAGACCCCTAACAGGATCCAGGAAATTTGATCACATCTCGCAATCACCGATAGCTCTGCACTGGCTACCAATACAATCCCAAATCCATTACAAAGTCTTAACATTAATACTCTCCTCCCTCCATTCTGACAACACGGGCCTGGTAGGGGTGGCATCACAACCCTACACGCCACAGAGATCACTGAGATCTCATAATAAAGGATTACTAGCTGTGCCATCATTACAGAACACACATCTGACAAAATAAGAGAGCATATATTCTCCATTGCAGGCCCTTCACTTTGGAAGTCTCTACCTGAATCTCTACGTCTGACCACCGAAACTAAGAAGTTCAGACGTGACCTCAAAACATACAACATACAAATGCCTACAATCTAACTTAACCTTCCTGAAATCTTCACCTGCCTCTACACGGACATTCTCAGTATTAACTGAATTACAGATTTTGTCACCACTACCTTTCTAATCCAACCCTAAAATGTATATCTGATACACCCCCTTCTCTCTATCCCCCCGGCTATCACCTTCTCTCATCCCTCTCCCCTATATCCCATTAGCACCTCTTAGCTCCTCTTGTGATAAAAATGTTTCCTCTTCCCTGTTACCTCATCCCTGTACCCCTCCCCTTCCATGACCGCCCTAAGCAAGGTACGTGTCCATCGCTAAATGTATGATATATGATGACTTTGAATTACTTTAATTGGCTACTGATAATATTTATGTCATGATGTAAACCGTTGTGATCTTCACTTGGAACGACTGTATATAAAATGGCTAAATCAATAAATAAATATAATAATTATTATCCACAGCAAGAAAAGTGTACCCATTCTGCTTTTCATATGAACTTGGATTTTATTTTATCCGATTTAAATGTCAGATAATTTATTTATTTATTTATTTATTTAACACTTTTTTATACCGACCTTCATAGTGATAACCATATCGGATCGGTTTACATAGAACAAGGATAACTGAAGCAATAAATAAAGTGAATAACAATAGCGGAGAATAAGGTAAAGTTACATTTAACAAGGAGTAGAAACTTGGAAGCTAAATATAGCTGGAAGAAAAAAAGGCAGGAAGTATTGTAACATAATAATAATAAAGGATGTGGGTTAAAGCTTAAGGTGCAAGATTAATCCATGCAAGACTAATAATCCCTTACAAGGCAAGGGCTAGGAAGGTAATACTGGCGTGGGGGGGGGGGGGGTGTGGAGGTAGTGGGGGCTGATTCAGCACTAGCCTGGAGTACTTGGGGAAGGGGTGCAGTTCACCCCATCTCTCCCCCAAACTCTGCCTGTGTGAGAGAGCGTGAGAGGAAACAAAAAAAGGGTGCAAGACCGAGGAGCCGATGCAATGAAGTGCGCTCAGCCTAGCGCACCGCTTAACGAGCAATTGGACCCGCTAGGCGAACACCCAATGTATTAAGGGAATAAGCGCGTCCAACACGCACATCCAAACAAACATGTAGCTGGTAATACTCATCACATGTAAATGCCATGTAGATGACGGTATTAAGTATTACTCCCCAATGCAGAAAACCGCACACTTTTTATAACACGGCAAATTTAACGCCAGCCCTGGAGCCGAAGTTAAGTCTTGCTGTGTGTCAATGGCTCAAATAAAAAGCCAAAAAAAAAAAATACTGCTTTTTGTCATTCCTCCTCCTGTATCGTCATGATCCTAAGCAGAAGGAAGATCTGTTCCTCGCGGTGATGAAGAATTATGCACAGACCGAAGAGGGCAAATCAAAAACTGTCCGTGTTCATCTAAAAAATATGTTTCCTGTATTCAAGCAGTTACAATGTTCAACAGCTGGGTCTTCACTGGACGCGGCAGGATAAAATGGATGCCTGACCGCGCGTCCGTTTTCCTACCCCACGCACAGCCACGTCTCCCACGTGCCCGGCGGAGCCCCTGGGGGCGCACAATTTCCCCACGCGCATCCCTTTCAGTGCGGCTGCTCATTAGATCGGGCGCCCGGGAGAGGTGGCCATGCTTGGGTTAGGAAAATGGGCGCCCAGTTTGGACGCAGGTTTTTACGCGCAGGGTGTTGCATCGGCCTCCGAGCGTGCAAAGACCGAGCCGAAGACTCGTTATTGGAAAAACCATAAAAATTAAGCATCACAAAAAAAAAAAAATAAAGAAATGAACAGGCACAGGGCCGCAAATAAAAGCAAGCTGCCGCACAGACGCCCAAAAAAAACGCTATTTTAAGTACAACTGGCACCCTTCCCCCTCCACCAGCACCTCACAGGAAACAGCAACCCAGGTAACAAAGAGAGCTTGATTATTCTCCAAAGTCACGACAGCCCTGCTAGGGCCTTGCAAAGATACACCGTCATTAAGAAATGGGCAATTTTGTGATAAATGAGATGCTCTGTTCATTTCTGGGAGCCATTTGGCACAATTTGTCCTTCTAAGAACCTCGCTCGCTCCGGTGGCCGCCGATGAACCCGACACATACTTTGCTGCAGAAGTGCCAGTCAATCAGATGGCCGGACGCTCTCCAGTTACCGAGGCTCATCCAGTCCTTTGCCAGCAGACAGCGAGCTTTCGGCCATCAGACGTACGAATGCTGCATCAAACCTCACTTAGGACTGCAACCTTCAACCTCCCCCACCCACCCCAATTCCCCCAAAATGCTTCAGCCTCAGCCACGTCAAACAGAGGGCACCCGAGAAGAACGTAAACAGGAGAAAACCGGGAGGACAAGCTTCAAAGCCATTAATCTCTGTCCTCCGAGGCTCACGTGCCCGCTGTTAGCTGCACGAAAAAGTGGCGCGCCCAGGGGAGAAAAGGGTCAAGCTTAGGTAGGAGAAGTAAGGCGCGCATGCAGAATACAATTTCCAAAAACCTCATGCATGCCAACTCCTCCCCCACCCCGTCCTCTGCCTGCAGAAAAAAAAAGAAAGGAAGATTTGTAAAATCCACAGGGACTTTGGTTTCTTTCTAAATAAAAACACTGCATGTCTAAATTTCTTTTAAAACTGCCTGCCAGGCCCATGTATACAAAACTACCCAAGAACTGGGGAGAAGCAATGAATGCATGCTATTTCTTTTTAGAATTTCACTTAGAACTTTTGATTTATCATCATCATTATTATTATTATTATACCTGGCACTGAGCTACCGTGGGAAAGGCAGAAAATAAATACTGAGACAGTGCAGAACGCGAGCAGCAAAACAGGGGCAAAAAACTCATGCGGCAACAGGCAGAAGTTTTCCATCGCAGCTTCTGGCGTTGAGGAGGACAGCAGCTCACCCCTGCAGCACATTATCCCAAAATTTCGATACTCAACATGGAAATACCACAGGCTCCTTGCTCCTATCCCCCCACAAACCACACAAGTCAATCCACAAGCCACAAGGTGGAGGAAGGGTTTCTGAGTGCCTACACTGGAATTTCCACCTCAAATAGTTAAGTGATAGAGCAGGACCACATAAAAAACAAACACAAATATGACTGGAAGTGAGGTAAACCTCAATTGCTTTTCAGAAGAGTGTGCTTATGAGGAGCTAACTAAACTTAACGTAGATGAGGAGATGGGGCCTGATGGGACACATGCGAGGGTAGGAAGGGAACTTAGAGATGTCCTGGCAGCTCCGCTGGTGACCTTTTCAATGCTTTAGAGTCTGGTGTAGTCCAGGAGGACTGGAGACAGGCAGATGTGGCTCCTATTCATAAACGTGAGGAGGAGGCTGGGAACTACAGGCCGGTTCGTCTGACCTGTGTGGTGAGAAAGCTAATGGAATGGCTGCTAAAACAGAGGAGGGTGCGGTTTGCAGAATCCAATGGCTCGCAAGATCCGAGGCAGCAGGGTTCTACCAGAGGTAAATCTTGTCAGACTAACCTGATCAATTTCTTTGATTGGATGACCAGAGAGTTGGATCGGGGAGAACGCTAGGCATAGTTTTCTTGGATTTGATACTGTTCCGCCTGGGTGACATAAATTGAATGCCCTTGGAAAGGACCCAGTGAGTGACTGGGTTACAAACTGGTCGAGTGGGAGGTGACAAAGGTAGTGGTAAATGGAGTTCACCCCAAGGAGGGAGACATGACCAGTGGCGTGCCTCAGGGATCAGTCCTTGGACCATATCTTTTCAACGTTTTCAAGAGCAACATCGCAGGAGGATTGTCAGGAAAGGTTTGTGTTTTTGCCGATGACACCAAAACCTGCAATAAGGTAGACAACCAGGAAGGTGTGGAAAACATGAGGGATCTAGCGAAGCTCGAGGAATGAGGGTCTGACAGCTAAGATTTAATGCTACAAAATGCAGAGCATTTAGGTTGCAAGAACACAAGGTAGAGATTTAGTATAAGGGGAGAAATTTGTCTAAGGGGTGGCTGTATCTGATGATTTCAAGGTGGATAAAGAGACGGCACAAGCTAGAAAGATGCTCGGCTGCATAACGTTAGCCATCATATGGACTGCTTTCTTGCTGACAATTATTGCTCTGCATTTCTGTGTTATATGTTTTCAAATCTCTGGTTTTTTTCCAAGCTATTGATATTGCCAGTTTGTATTAAGTTGCTGTATTTGTTAATTAAAAAAGGATGGTTATCTACAAGAGCTGTGCTGGCGGGTCCACTGAAAGACTTGTTCAATAGATCCGAGATTGGAGAAAGGTAGCGATGGTCCATCTTCACAAGCGTGGGTGATGAGAGGAGGCTGGAAACTACAGGCCGGTCAGCCTCACCTCGGTGGTGGGAAAATCAATAGAGAACTCTGCTGAAAGAAAGGGTAGTGAACTATCTACAAGCCAAGGGGTTACATGATCCAAGGCAGCACGGATTCACCAGGGGAAGGGCCTGTCAGACAAATCTGATTGAATTTTGTTTGATTGGGTGACTAGGGAATTGGATCAGGGAAGAGCGCTTGACATGATTTACTTAAATTTTAATAAAGCTGTTGATAAGGTCCTGAATGGGAGACTTGTAAACAAAATGAGAACCTTGAGAGTGGTGCCAAGGTAGTGGCATGGATGGCAAACTGGTTGACTGACAGGAGACAGCGAGTAATGGTAAAAAAAACCCACTCTGAAGAACCTTGTTAAGTGGAGGGCCACAGGCATCAGTTTTAGGACCGGTTCTGTTCTTTGTGAGCGACATTGTGAAAGAGATAGAAGGTAAGTTTCATCTATTTGCAGATAAGATCTGCAACAGAGTGGACAAGCCTGAAGAAGTAGAGAGAATCAAAAATGATTTAAGAAAGCTTGAAGAGGGGTCGAAGATTTAGAAACTGGGATTCAGTGCCAAGAAGTGCAGAGTCCTGCGTCTGGGGTGCGGTAATCCAAAAGAGCTGCATGTGATGGGCGGTGAAAGATTAATGTGCACGGACTGGGAGAGGGACCTTGGGGTAATAGTGTCTAGCGATCTGAAGACGGCGAAGCAATGTGAAAAGGCGATAGCTAAAGCCAGAAGAAGGCTGGGCTGCATAGAGAGAGGAATAATCAGTAAGAAAAGGAGGTGGTGATCCCTTGTACAGGTCCTTGGTGAGGCCTCACCTGGAGTATTGGGTTCAGTTCTGGAGACCGGATCTCAAAAAGGATAGAGACAGGATGGAGGTGGTCCATCCAAAGAAGAGCAACCAAAATGGTGTGAGGTCTGTATCGGAAAACTTATGAGAAGAGGCTGAAGGATCTGCATATGAAAACCCTGAACAAGAAGAGATGCAGGGGAAATATGATACAGGCCCTCAGATACCTGAAAGGATTAATGATGCACGTACTTTGGACCTTTTCCACTGGAAAGGAAACAGTAGAATTAGGGGTCACCAAATGAAAATCCAGAGGGGACGACTCAGAACCAATACTAGGAAAGGGTGGTGGATGCCTGGAATGCCCTTCCGGAAGAGGTGGGGAACATAAAAACAATCAAAGAATTCAACGAGGATTGGGATAAACACCGTAGATCTCTAAAGGCTGAAGGATAGAAAGGAAGAAAAGACTGCATGGGGGTAACCTGCATGGAGCGGCAGTTACTACACTTAACAGAAACATGAGGGTTACCTGCACGGAGCGGCAGTTACTACCCTTAACAGTAACATGGGGGTAATCTGCACAGAGCGCCAGTTACTACCCTTAACAGAAACATGGGGGTAACCTGCATAGAGCGACAGTTACTACCCTTAACAAAAGACATGGGGGTAACCTCCATGGAGCGGCAGTTACTACCCTTAACAGAAACATGAGGTAACTTGCAAGGAGCGGCAGTTACTACCCTTAACAGAAACATGGGGTAACCTGCAAGGAGTGGCAGTTACTACCCTTAACAAAAGACATGGGGGTAACCTGCATGGAGCGGCAGTTACTACCCTTAACAGAAACATGAGGTAACTTGCAAGGAGCGGCAGTTACTACCCTAACAGAAACATGGGGTAACCTGCACATAGCGGCAGTTTCTACCTTTAACAGAAACATGGGGGTAACCTGCACAGAGCGGCAGTTACTACTATAGGAAACTTGCTGGGCAGACTAGATGGGCCATTTGGTCTTTTTCTGCCATCAATACTATGTTACTATGTTAGGGAGAGGAATGGTCAGCAGAGTAAGGGAGGTGATATTGCCCCTGGATAGGTCCTTGATGTTATCTCACTTGGAATACCGAGTCCAGTTCTGGAGACCGCACCTTCAGAAGGATAGAAACAGGATGGAGTCTGTGGCTACTAAAATGGTCAGTGGTCTTCGTTGTAAAGTATATGGGGATAGACTTAAAGATCTGCACATGCATACCCTGGAGGAAAGGCGAGATAGGGTAGGTAGGATAGAAACATTTAAATATTTCACAGGTTTCCATGCACAGGAGGCGAGCATCTTTCACTGGAAAGGAGGTTCTAGAACGAGGGGTTATGCGATAAGGTTTAAAGGGGGTAGTCTCAGGAGTAATCTTAGCAAATGTTTCTTTACAGAGAGGGTGGTGGACGCGTGGACCGGCCTCCCAGTGGAGGTGGAGGAGAGAAACACTGGTATCTGATTTCACGAAAGCCCGAGCTAAACACGGGGGATTCTCTGAGGCAGTGATGAGAATTAATTGGGTGGTGGGGGGGCAGACTAGACAAGCCACGCAGCCTTTTCCTGCCGTCACATTTCTCTGTTTCATCAATTCAGATCATAAATGGTGACAGCAACCCACTGCTACCAGCAGAGAGAAAGAATTAGAAGTACAATGTGGATACTATTTATGGTTTAACAGTAAATCGAAGTGTACTGACACGGCTATGACATTTATATAAATTTAAAACCATAACATCTTTTAGCTCTGGAAGAAAAATGTTTTAATCAGCTAAACAAGCATTTTACTTAGTTACCCTGCAGGTGACACATTTTTTAAAATATCTACAGGCCGCGTGCCCTGGATGTGCTGTACAGACAGTACAAGTGCAGCCGAAATCTCCAAGAGATGTGGTGTCTGAAGCTTGCCAGAATGCTCAGATTAACAGCAAACACGGAAAAGAAATTACAAAGGCGAAATGATGCTCTTTCCAGTTTTTTTTCATTATTTAAAATAATTTTGTATTTGGAGATTGCCTTTCCAATTTCAGCTGAGGCCGGTTTACAGCACTTTTTTAAGTCCCTTCCCAAAGAGCTTACGATGTAAGTGTGCACCTGAGGCAATGGAAGATAAAGAGAGTTGCCCAAGTCACAAGGAGTGTCAGATGGGGAACTGGGATTTCAGCCCTGGTCTCCCTCGTTCACAGCCCACTCTTCTAACCTAGGGGTAGGCAATTCCAGTCCTCGAGTGCCAACAGCAAATTGGGTTTTCAGGATATACACAATGAATATTCATGAGATGCACATACTCACTGCATGAGATCCATCTGCTGGCAAAGTCCGTTTTACGTAAAATTAGAGACCTTAATCTTTGGTAAAGAGGGAGAAGACCTGCAACCTTTAATGCCAAACAATTCTACTAATGAAAGCGTCCTCAGTCCCTTCTGCTCAACCAACCTAGAGTCACCTATTGAGGGGCTGAGCCCGGCCTGGCTCTCCTCCCGTGCCATGCATGGAGATGTAAAGGCCTATTATGCACTAAAGGCCGTTTAGCGTGCACGCAGAATAGCGAGCTATGCATTAAGGCCTTCGTGCATGCTAAATAGATCGCCAAGGACGTTGGCAGGCACACATCAGGATGTAAATGAGGCTTCAGCGGGTGAGCGGGAACGGCCACCCGCCCACCGCTGGCTAGCGCACGCTTGGTAAGGCTTAAATGCAACACCTGCCTCAAACCAGGTGTCGGCCCTTTAGCATGCGTGCCATTTCAAGGGCTCAGCTAACAGGACACTTTGAGCATTACCGATGGACTGGATGGGGGTGTTATAGTGTGAGATGTGGCATACAGGACAGGAGAAGGAGAGGGCAGGCGTGAGAGGAAGAGGAGATGCCAACACAAAGGAGCACTTCCCAAAAAAAACAAAAAAAACCCATCCACATTTATTTAGACAAGAAAATGTATTTTCAAAGCAAAGAATCGTCTATGGCAGCTTCTTTTCAAACACTGCCCAGGGCATAAGGTGCAGCGTTGTCACTATTCAAAATAAAGGTCCGATTTCCAATCGATTGTGGTGGTTGTGCTGAAAGACTGCAGTGTACGGTTCTATATCCTACACGGTCGCAGGTAGCACAAAGAGTCTGCAAGACAAGGCAGCAGCAGCTTCAGCCATACTTCCCACTCAATGCCTCCTGCAAGGATGCAGCCTTTTCACTTCTGATCCCCAGCCCTCTGACTCAGCCATTCCTGCCTGGCATGGATCACTCTTAAGACCCTGTGCTCTTAATTTGGAGCACAGGGTGCTGGTTTCGGTCAACTGAACTCACTTTAAGAACGTAAGCGTTTGCCATGCTGGGTCAGACCGAGGGTCCATCAAGCCCAGCATCCTGTTTCCAACAGTGGCCAAAACCAGGCCACAAGTACCTGACAATTACCCCTGCTGCTTTCACATGTAGTGGCTAAGTCTACTTGGTTGATAAGAGTTTATGGATTTTGCTGGCATACAGCGATGGCCATTGCTGTGGTTGGTCATTGCAAAGAGCTTTGGCCTGGACATCTGTCAGAGCCCCTGCTGCCCCAACGCTGCAGGGTGCTCACAGAGGAGAGACGGCTGAAAGGTTTTGGTGGCCTTACTCAGGGCAGGCAGATTGCCCTCTCTGGATATGCTAGGGCTGGCTGACGCACATGCTAATTCCACTCATTCTCCTGCTTGGCAAGCAGTCGAGCCGCATACTTTCAGTCTGGATTTTCCTTTCCTGAAGTCTCTTCTCTTTTTTTTACCTCCTTCTCCTGGGGTCCAGATGCTCTCTAACTTCCAGTCACAACATTGACAAGCAGTCCCAGGTTTAACTTTACAGAGGTTTGCAGCAAAGGGGCTGGGCCATGAGGGAGAGAGGACTATGCACTAAATACTCTGGAACTCACATCCTCAAAGGAAATCGAGGCAATCCTTAGGAAATCCAAACCTGCGTCCCACCCTTCTGACACTATACCCACGAAATCCCTTCTCTCCATCCCTAACATCATCGCCCCCCCCCAGCAGAGATTATTAACTGCTCCCTTTCTTCCGGCCCAGTTCCCGATCCTCTTAAACACACAATTGTCAAACCCCTTCTCAAGAAACCTTCACTTGACCCTAAAAACCCAGCTAACTACCGTCCCATATCCAATCTCCCACTCATCTCAAAAACCATGGAGAAAGTTGTTAACACACAACTCTCCGACTTACCTAGGTGACAATGGCATCCTCCACCCCTCACAATTCGGCTTTCGCAAGAACCTACGTACTGAAACCCTCCTCCTCTCTCTGACCGATTTCCTCCTTATCGGCCTTGATCAAGGTCAAAACTCTCTCATTGCTTTCCTTGACATCTCTGTGGCTTTTGATACTATTAGCCATGACCTGCTTATCTCACGCCTTGCCGATATCGGCATTGCGGGCACCGCCCTCCTTTGGTTTAGATCCTACCTTTCCAATAAATGCTTCTCTGTGAATCTAGGCGCCTTTGAATCCTCCCACGTCACCCTCTCACAAGGGGTGCCCCAAGGCTCTTCCCTCTCTTCTACTCTGTTTAACATTTACTTCCTCCCCCTCTGCTATCACCTTTCAGAACTTGGCCTCAAATTCTACATATACGCAGACGATATCCAAATCGTCATCCCTATCCAGGACTCACTATCTGTGACCCTAGATTTCTGGAAAGAATGCCTCTCCTCTATCAACACTTTTTTGACCTCCATTCAGCTTGCTTTCAATGCCGCTAAAACTGAACTCCTTTTCATTCCCAACAAACAGTCTCTCAAGGTCTCCCCCTCCATCGACCCCATGATCGCCACCCTCACCTCTCAACAACCTGTACGTAACCTTGGCATCCTAGTTGACACACACCTAAATCTGAAAAACCATATTACCTCGGTCTTAAAAGGGGGATTTTACAAACTTATGGTCATAAAAAAAACTCAAGCCCCTTCTACACACACACGATCTCAAAACTGTCATTCAAGCTACCTTATCTTCAAAACTTGATTACTGCAAGTCCCTCTACCTTGGCCTCCCCCTATCCACTATCAGACCGTTACAGATACTCCAAAACGCAACAGCAAGGATAATTAGCAATGCTCGTAAATCTGACCACATAACCCCTATCCTGAAGGAATTACACTGGCTCCCCATTTCATACCGTATTCTATTCAAAACCATTACCATCTTACACAAAGCCATTTACAATCAAAAATCCTCATGGCTAAGTGAACCACTTAAACTTACCCAAGTCCTCCCGACCTTCTAGAACGAACCGGAAATGCACACTGCAAATCCCCCCACTTAAGAAAGCCCGTCTTACAGCCACAAGAGATCGTGCCTGTTCGATCGCTGGCCCCACCCACTGGAATACTCTCCGCCTTGAGCCGTGCCCCCTAAAATTCCAAAAAATGCTAAAAACATGGCTTTTTCACCAGGCCTTCCCAGACTAATCTTCCCACTGTCTCCTGCCTACCCGCGCTCTACAGATGTGACCTTCATTGAGCCAAAGAATTTTTTGTTGATTACTGTAATTTTTATGCTTTCGCTGCTTTTTGTAAATATTCTTGCTCCATTCGTTTTCTCTCTCATTTCTACTACACTGTTAAACTCGCCTCTGCCTTACTTACACTTTCTATTTATTGGTTGTCCTGTTTCCCCTTCCCCTGTTCATTGTAACTTTCCATTTCTTCATTGTTATATTGTAAACCGATATGATGTGCATTTTAATGTCGGTATAGAAAAACTGTCAAATTAAATAAATAAATAAATAAATAAATAAAACAAACACACAGACGCTATTAGCGCATAGAAGCTGCCGTTTTATGGGCTTAGCCAGCACACTATTGAGACTATTTTACTATGCACATTAAACATTTTGTACATTGCATGTTAAGTGATGTTTTAGCATGCAAATTAAATTCTTTTATTTAGATTTTTATATTCCACTTTTTGCACTTTTTTTTCAGTGCTTCAAAGTGGATTACTTTCAGGTACTGTAGGTATTTCCCTATCCCCAGAGGGCTTACAGTCTAAGTTTGTACCTGAGGCAATGGAGGGTAAAGTGACTTGCCCAAGCTCACAAGGAGCGACAGTGGGACTCGAACCCTGGTCTCCTGGCTCGTAGCCCGCTGCTACTCCTCCACATGCATGCAAAACTTTTTTTTTTTTTCTGTGAATTAGTTCACAGACTCCACAGTCCCAATTTCCATAACAAACAGGGCTACACTTGTATTTGCAGTCACCTGGTCACCCTATCCTCACCGCACACATTCAAAAGCATCACTGTGAAAAAGCTGAAGCACAGCACATTATAAATATCATATTAGGCTTTTATTGGAGGGGGTAATCCACTGTCCTTTGTGCAATACACTGTATTTTACGAACTCCATGAACACGATGAAAACCTGCATTTTTATTATTTTTTTTTTTTAAGCTCTCCACTCCTTTACGCGAGACCTAAAACCAGTTGCATCCCTAGCAGACCTAGGGTAGGAACAGCTGTGTGGTCCATGGACAATTACGACTAAATACACAGACATGATAAGGAGGAAGAGCTGGGTAAATGAAAGACTAATGCACTTGACATTTCGGAGGGACCTGTGGGGTGTAAGTGCTTTCTCCCCCCCCTTTGAAACGAATGTGGAGTATCGAGTTGCCAGTGTGCACGGTGAGAAAGAGCCCCAGACTCCTTGGAAATGTCAAATTTAACAGCACGAGGAAATGCCTTTTGAATCAGAAGATGAGCGCTCAGGGGAGTTAGATTAACGGCACAGCACAACATTTTAGCCAGTAATAGAACTATATTTCCTCTTGCAGCGTACAGCTCAAGGCCATATTTAATCTCTGGAGTTTAATGAAGTTTTAAAAGTACTCAATAAATACTGAAGACCATGATAAGTAATGGCATCAAACATTCTTGGGCTTCACTGCAACGAACCGCAATGCATTTTTGTTATTTTTTTTTTTTTTTTAAAAGGTTAATTTTAATATCCATGGAGACTTTATCTCCAATCAAAATGTCACAGGACTTCCCAATCCAATGAGTCATTTTTATTAGGGGCGGGGGGTGAATTCCACTGTGAAGCCACGTAATAGGACTTTGAAGAGATTTGCTTATGAGATGACCCCAAACACTCAGGGAAAATTATTTTTATCGCCAGAAGGTGTAATGATGGAAGAAGTAGCACACCATGGAATACTAATAGCTAATATCCTTAATGTCATAATTTCAGGTCTGGAGAATTAATCATTTTAAAGTAACTAGGTTTCACTGTTCCTCTGCCAATGCTCCGCAGCTCCGTTCGTGTCTGTTAAGCATTTTACTGGCTCCCGCTGGATCGTTGTAATGAGTCATTTACCCAACCCTCCCCGGAAGGTCACCCAAAATGTGAGCGAGGGGGCTCTGCCCCTGTTTTTTGGTTCACTAAATGGTGGGGCAAGCTGATGGTGCAGAGGCAAGGGGAACGTTTCCCTGAGCTGGATAGGGGAACAAACCCCATAGGTCTCCCCCCTCTGTGATCCCCCCCCCTCTGACTGCTCTTCCAATGATGTCCCCAGAAACTCACACCAGTAGATAAAATAGGAGTCACTCAAGATAAAGTCAAACAACCAACTTGTATGTTCTGAGATTTCCAGCAGTCAGAGTTTACAAAGAAAAAAAAAAAAAGAGAAGAGTTTTTAAGTTCCCCAATTAAATCCAGAGTCCTTCGACTCCCACAGCCGGGCTGCAGCAACATCACATTTTAGACATAACTTATTACTCAGAACTTTAAGAGCAGAAGCTATTACTTTCATAAAGATGAGGCCTACCTTGTCCTTTTGTTGCTTCTTGAATTCCCTTCCATGAAATACCATTTTTACATTAGCTGGAACTGGTTTCCAGAATATCAGTCTCTCATCACAGCAACCAATTTCTATGACCACCTTGACATTTTCGTATACTCTTGCAAGGCACTCAGAACTTTACTTGGGGAACTGAAAACTTCTCCAACTGGATTCCCCAACTCAGGCCTCTTTGGATCATCTCACTTCAAGGTTCCCCCTTCCTCCTCCATTTAACCCAGATTGGATCATTAGGTCATTTCTGCGTGAGGAGAAACACCTACACGTTTTTGGGTGGAAACACTTGTAGAAAACCTCTCCTTTAGGATAGGCAGTCCAGGTGGCACCCCTCCATTACTCCTCCCAACTCCTGATTTCAACGTCTTTAGAAGATCTATTCTTAGCCCCTTAAAGGAGCCCCACCACTTAGAATTCAGGCGCTACGCCCCCATAGTGTCTTAATTGGACATGCAGAGCGTAATTTTATCATACACAATGCCATCTGGTGGCCGCTGAATGGAACTACACCATTAGTAATTCACAACACAACCATTACCCAAACCAGCGATGCTCAACCGGTGTCTCGCATCTCCCGGTGTCCCACTGCCCCGTTGTACTTCCTTCTCCCTTTTTCCAGCCCCCGTGGGCCAATTGGAAGCCTCCTTTCTTCCTACCCCCACTGCCCAATGGGAAGCCTCCTTCATTCTGCCTGCCCCCGCGCAGGCCAATCGGAAGCCTCCTCCCTTTTACCTGCCAGTGGTAGTAGGAAGAAGGGTGGAAAGCCTCTGATTGGCTGGTGAGGCAGGCATTGCATAGCCCAGGGGTGGGGGTGGGAGGAATGGCAGTGTTGAACTCTGACGAAGCAAAGCCACCATGGGAGCTCTTCCCCATGGCGGTAAAGAGGAAACCCGACCCTGACCAAGGCCGCCACTATAGCCCATCCCCGTGGCAGCAAAAAAAAAAAAGGCCCACCGGAATAAAGCCGCAGCAGAACTGGAGACCATTCCTGCAGTGAAGGAAGAAGAGGTTTTTGGTGAGAGCTTGTGTGTGGGTGTGAATGGATGCATGGGTGAGAGCTTGTGTTGTGTGCACCAGGGTGAGAGCTGGTGTGAATGGGTGTTTGGGTGAGAGCTTGTGTGTGTGGGTGTGAATGGAAGCCTGGGTGAGAGCCTGTGGGTGTGAACCAGTGCCTGAGTGAGAGCTTGTGTGTGGGGGTGTGAATGGATATGAGAGCATTTGTGTGTGATTGAGAGAGAGACTGATCAGGGAGGTGACTGGTGTGAGAGAAACCGAGACTGGTCGTGGGGTCTAATTGGGGAGGGGGGGGGGTTGTGAGTGACTGGTTGTGGGCGCTAAGGAAGAGGACCATGAGGACAGAGCTTCAGCAGCCCTTCCTGCTTCTGGGGAGTGCTATTGGCCTGGAAGGGAAAGGAGTAGGAGAGTTGCTGGAGAGGGTAAGTAAAGGTGGCTTTTTAAGTTTATTTTTCTTGATTGACTGCCATTTTAATTATTGGGTATTATGCGATATCTGCTGTTTTGAAATATTTTATTGATATTTGGACATGTTTTTATAATTGTTATGAGTTTTTAATTGTTGGATATTATTCTGTTCAGCAGCTGTTTTGTAACATTTTTAGTATAGCTTTACAATTATTTCTGTGTGGGGCTCTATAGCAGCTTGGCTTATTCTGTTCTCCTAATAGGAGGTGTATTAGTGTTTAGGGCCTGGTTTAATGGTTGTATTTCTTAGATAGGGTTGTTACTGTTTGAGTGTGTTCCATAATGCAGGTGTAACTTTGTGCAGCTTAGTTTGTGTGCATTATTACAGATCCTGGGACTATGTTAGGTGCTATATTTCTCTTTCCATTTCTCCAGGTTCGCTCTGCATGCAGTGGCTTTTTTGGTTTTCCATTCCAGTTTCTGTCTCCATATTTATATTTTGTGGTCTTTCTGTACTTGGTGGAGGTCAGTTCTGGGTGTGTGATCGAGGTGAGGTATTTTACTAGCATGTAGGCATTTGTATCAGTCTTATTTGTTGTGTTTTCTCAATAGGATATGCATTAGTGGTAAATTACTGTCTTTTCATAAGGAGGAGTATTGCGCCTGGTAGTAAAGGCAGTTTGTTTTGCTTTTACTGGGATGTCATCAGAACCAGAATATCTTTTTTGTATGGTGAGTTGTATGGGTAATGCCCTAGTTCTGCTCTGCACTCATTGCTGGGGGTTGAGGGGATTCCTGTGGATGCAGAGTGCATGTTTACATTTAGCCCCGTGACGATCACATGTTCAGTGTGTCACGCATATGAGAACCATCTGTCAGGTGTGTCCCAGCCAAAAAAAGGTTGAGAACCACTGACCCAAACCATTTGCAAAACTCTAGGTAGAGGTTAAGTGAATCGCCCTCTCCCCAGAATCTTCTCATTGATGAAAAAGCTCTGTTTGCAATTTAAATCAAAGATCCCAGTCTTCTCAATTTATAGGGATTTACATAAAAAGGTGAAGCTTTTTAGTAATCTAACAGATACATAAAAATAACGGCAGAAAAGGACCAGTCTGCCCAGCAAGCCCATGCCAGTATCTGCTGCTCTGTAAAGGTTACCTCCATGCTTATCAGTTTCCCAGACCATAAAAGTCAGGGTCCTCAGCTGCTGTTTGAATCCAATTTCCATTAACCCTTGCCGTGGAAGAAGAGAGCAATGATGGAGCTGCATCAAAAGTATCAGGCTTAGTCATTAAGGGTAGTAAAAGCCACCCCAGCAAGTTACCCCCATGCACTCTTTTCTTCAGTCTTTAGGGATCCACAGTGTTTATCCCATGCCCCTTTGAAATCTTTTACTGATTTTGTCTTCACCCCCTCCTCCAGAAGGGCATTCCAGGCATCCACCACCCTCTCCATGAATAAATATTTCCTGACGTTGATTCTGAGTCGTCCTTCCTGGAGTTCATTACGTGACCCCTAGTTCTACTGATTTCTTTCCAACAGAAAAGATTTGATGATTGTGCATCATTAGAACCTTTCAGGTATCTGCAGGTCTGTGTCCTATCTCCCCTGCACCTCCTCTCCTCCAGGGTGTACATATTCAGGTTCTTCAGTCTCTTCTCATAAGTCTTCCAATGCTAACGCCCGCCCCCCCCCCCTCCCTCACCATTTTGGTCTCCCTTCTCTGGATCGCCTCCATCCTGTCTCTGTCCTTTTTGAGATATGGTCTCCAGAACTGAACACAGTGCTCCAGGTGAGGCCTCACCGAGGTCCTGTACAAGGGGATTATCACCTCCATTTTCTTACTGGTTATTCCTCTCTCTATGCAGCCCAGCATTCTTCTGGCTTTAGCTATCGCCTTGTCACATTGCTTCACCATCTTCAGATCATCAGACACTATCACCCCAAGGTCCCTCTCCCAATCCATGCACATCAGGCTTTCACCCCCATCACATATAGCTCTTTTGGATTACCACACCCCAGACGCAGGACTCTGCACTTCTCGGCATTGAATCCCAGCTGCCAAATCTTCCACCACTGTTCAAGCTTTCTTAAATCACTTTCATTCTCGAGTCCTTCAGATGTGTCCACTCTATTGCAGATCTTAGTATCATCCGCAAATAGACAAACTTTACCTTCTATCCCTTCCGCAATATTGCTCACAAAGATATTGAAAAGAACCGGTCCCAACACCAATCCCTGTGGCCCTCTGCTTAACACCGCTCTCTCTTCAGAGCAGGTTCCATGTACCATTACACACTCTCTCTTGTCAGTCAACCAGTTTGCAATCTATGCAAGTACCTTGGCATCCACTCCCAAGCTTCTCATTTAATTCACAAGCCTCCTATGTGGAACGGTATCAAAAGCTTTACTAAAATCCAAGTAGATCACATCAAGCGCTCTTCCCTGATCCAATTCTCTAGTCATCCAATCAAAAAAATCAATCCCTGCTGCTTTGGGTCCAGCAATCCTCCTGACTGTAGATAATTCACTATCCTTTCCTTCAGCAGGGTCTCAGTTACGTTTCCCACCACCGAGGTGAGGCTGACCGGCCTGTGGTTTCCGGCCTCCTCTCTGCTCTTGTGAAGCGGGACCACCACCGCTCTTCTGCCACAGGCAGCTTTTACTACTCTTCGTGCAGTCTTTATTATTAAATCGGCTGCAGGCCTGGCTACCTTACCGGGGCTAGAAAAAGAAGCAGAGACACACGGTCATCGCAACTCTCTAATACCCAAATGTTAAAAAGTCTACTAAAAGGGGCTCAGGTTAGCCTGCAGGGCAAATGAAAAGGCAAGGCCAGGGAACAAGCGGACTGCAAGAATGCCCTCCAAATTTCAATAACTAAAGGTCTGGAACAATGGCGGGATGCGGGCACAGCGCGAGACGGGGCTACACATTTTTGTCTGAGTTGACTGCTAGGTGGTGAAGCATGAACCATATCTGTTACTAAAAAAAAAGTACGAGACTTGTAATCTATTCATCGTCTGTTAGAGAAATAAATGAAAGTGCAGATGGGATTCTTAAAATTCACTGGCAAAAAAAAAAAAAGTGTTTTTATTACAAAAGTTCACAGCTCTTTGACGGTGTTAACTGAGCTATGCATTTTCGGGCCCGTGTAATAAGGGGCGCTGAAGCTGCCTCGGGTCTGTGCGCGGATGCACGCGTGTTTTCCCGCGCAAAGCCCTATGCGGGGATGTAATAAGGGTCTTGTGCGTACGAACGCGCTTATGGACCCGCGGTTTTCCTGCACAAATGCAAGCTAACGGCATGCAAAGGAGGCAATTAGCTAATCATAGGCAATGCAGGGAGCTGCACTAATGATAGTGCGGGGTTTTTTTTTTTAATGAGGGTTTCTTACCGCCATGGGTCAGGGCACGAGTTAAGTGACAGCACCAAATCGGGGGCCTTTTTTTTTTTCCCCCAAAACCTTACTTACTCCATTGCTTGCATTGGTGTGGTGTGGTTGTGGGCCTGTGCAGCTCTGGGGTGATTTCTATGGTGGAGATTTCTGACTGGGTCCAGCTGTTCCCGATGCGGTGGCATATCCTGCGGGTTTGCCAAAGGATGACAGCGGCAGAAGGTTTGGCAGGAGAGAGAGGATCCGGAGGGAGCAGGTGGAGAGAGAAGGGATCACGAGGAGCAGGATCCTCTGGGTATGGAGAGAGCGCGGACATTTTACCCTCAGGACCATGCGCTGCTGGGGATGCCGGAGTTGGATGTGGTGAGGACCTTGGACCGACCCTCCAGGGCTATCATGGGCCTTTATGAAGAGCTCAGAGAGGACACGGATCTCCTCACAGAACGTGGTCATGCCACCCCAGGCCTGGTGAAACTGCTCGGAGCCCGGTTCTTTCCAGAACCCAAAGGCTATGGTGGCTGGCATGGAGCGATCCATGTTCTCATCACTTCACCCAGGTAGTTAGGGCCATGCTGAGGAGGGTCAAGCAGTACATCAGATACCCACAGCAGCTTCAGGAGTGGCAGCAAATGAAGAGAGCGTATCTCAACATAGCCGGTATGCCAAATGTGACGGGAGCTATCGGCTGCACCCATGCGGCTCTCCCGCCCCTCCCCATGGAAGAGAGATGGAAATACCGGAATCGGAACATGCAAGAGGTCTGTAACGCCGACCAGAGGATTCTCAGCGCGGTGGCAACGTTCCCGGGCGGCAGCCGTGATTCCTACATCCTGCCGCAGTCAGCACTGGCACAGCAATTCACCGAAGGGAAACGTGGGGAAGGCTGATTACTGGGCAAGTTTAAGAAAAAATAAATACTGGTAAAAGTATTAATAATTTTTAATCAGCTTTCTGGGATACATGTGCACAAAAATTAAGAAGAAAATCTGATGTGGTGGGAATATAAGGCACAGTAGTACATTTTTATAAATTAGTAATCGTTTTTATTAAAACATGTTGTGGTTTGGGGTAAAGAGGGGTGTATAATGTTCAACCTTTTTCCGTAGCTGCGTTTTGGAAAGCAGGACATTACTTAGGAGCTCACAACTAATCTATGTGGACGGGGTTAGTTCAATAGTGTTGTAATGTTTTGTTCTGCAATTGGACTTGAAGTGGTCGCACTCCCTGGCACCGTCATGGTGTTGACTGTAGAAGGCAGACAGCCAGGAAATTAGTCTGAAGTTTCATGTAATAGATTTTTTATTGTATTGAATGGACTTTAAAGGATATGGAGGTTAGCGGGGTTAAGAGAACAAATAGTAAGGAATGAGTGAAATTCTGGTGACATATGAATCAGGCCAAGTCCTAAAGGTGCAACAGGATTTTGTTTTTTCTATTGTACAAAGGAAGTGCATTTGTGATTGTAAAAGTGCGACAGATGTCAGTTTATAGAAAACTACCTAAATTAATGCAAATTCCCCACCCACCACCACCACAGGTGATGCTGGTTATGCCTGCATATCATGGCTGCTAACACCACTTGCTGCTCCAAAGACGGCTGCAGATGTGCAGAAGAGGCCCATGTCACTGAAGGAACATCTGGTCTCGTTTCCGCTGCCTGGATCACTCAGGAGGAGCACCTCAGTACTCCCCTGAGAAGGTAGCGGGCATCGTGGTGCGATGCTGCGTGCTTCACAACCTTGCTCTGCAGCATGGTCTTCCACAGGGAGACATTAATCCTGACCTGGAGGGGAGAGCGGGATTTGACCTTGGAAGATCCCATGCACAACACAGCCAAGGGAAATGACATCAGGAGGCGCGTCACACAGGAGTTTTTTTGGAGACCGACAATAGGGATTGTGTATTAATGTCTCTCTCTTTTACAGCCGTTTTTTTGACTTTGTACATACTCGTTAATACTGTTAATAAAAGTTTCTTCTTTAAAATACTCTTGTTTTTAAATGTGTCCAGGGTCCACTGCTTTACAGATCTGGGCTGTCAGCACACACCGCACATCTCTGGCAAGCTGAGGAAGCATGGCGCACTTCATTTCCCTTCACCCTGGGGTGGTAGTCTCTGGGCTCGTGCACACCAGTACTAGGGTACTGGATCCTGCAGACTTTCACAGTTTTGGGAGTGGGAGGGGGAGGGATGATGGGAAAGGGGGTTGGAAATAAGATGATAGTGTTGGAGAGGGGTTAGTGGAGGTAGTAGTTAAAAGGGGGATTGCTACTGAGAGCATGGGAGAGTACATAAGAACATAAGAAAATGCCATACTGGGTCAGACCAAGGGTCCATCAAGCCCAGCATCCTGTTTCCAACAGTGGCCAAACCAGGCCATAAGAACCTGGCAAGTACCCAAAAACTAAGTCTATTCCATGTAACCATTGCTAATGGCAGTGGCTATTCTCTAAGTGAACTTAATAGCAGGTAATGGACTTCTCCTCCAAGAACTTATCCAATCCTTTTTTAAACACAGCTATACTAACTGCACTAACCACATCCTCTGGCAACAAATTCCAGAGTTTAATTGTGCGTTGCACTAGAAAGGAAGCTGCAGAACTAGGGGTCACAGTATAGAAGCTACAGGAGATAGATTATCTCTCCACAGGAAGGGTGCTGGAGACAGATGGTAGCAGAATGTAACCAAGTGTGAAATAAAAACCAGAGGATCCCTTAATTGCAAGAAGATGAAAACAAAAACACTGGGATAACCTAGATAGAGCAGAGGATTCAACCCCTAAACTGCCCTGAAATGATTGTATTGTTCTTCCAAGAAAGGCAGAGGGGTGACCTGCACAGAGCGCTGGTCTTTCTGCCCTCATGTTACTATGCTACCTGTTGCATTGAGGGCCTTCTCCATTTATTCTTCAGAAACAGTAGACTCGTGTTCCAGTTGCACTCTACCACTGAAAATCAGCAGCTGGCATTAATCTCTTCTGTGTCCTAGCTTATTATCAACAAATGCCCATTTTTTCTTTTAGGTTATAGCATGGATACGGGCATTTATTTATTATTGGCATTTGTAGGTTGCCTATGCTGCAGCTCTAGGCAGCTGACAATATAGCATACATAATTAAAACAAAACTTAACAATCCAAAACAGATTAACATAAAAAAAGAAATCCAATGCACAGCTCCAACAGATAGCTTAACTCAGTCCTTACTCACAACTTCATAATATATTAACACGTAAAACAAATAACAGTCTTACTTTGCAAAAACTTAAGATTACAGCAACCAGTGTAGCTTGGGCAACAGAAATAAAACAAGTAAAATGAGACTAGTTCTGCAGGGTTGGCCAAGTTACTTGCTGGTTTACATTGACCTGACCAGTACTGACCTGAGATGACTGAGAAAATCCATGAGGCAAGAAACTTCCAGAAACCCCTGCTTCCAACAGAAGTTAACCCTTTAGATTCAGTTGCACCAAATTCAAGAGAAGCTGTGAAGGTGCAGGCTGATCAGCAATTAGCACTACAACAGGAAACACAAACTATGCATAGAGCTTGAACAGTAGCATCAGCAACAAAAACAGAAAGGCCCCTGTGGAAGCAGGATACTGTGAATATGGGCCAGCAGTGAATATACAGGAAAGCACCTGTGGAGACAGGACAAAGGGAAGCCTTGGCTGTAATGAATAATTTTTCAACCATCATAACCACATCTAGCACTTAGCTATGGCAGAGGACTAAAGATTTCCAACTTCAGGTCTCTTTCATGGCTTAGATGACAGGAGGAAAATGTTGTGGTACATATGGGTACTGACGACATAGGAAGGTGTAGAAAAGAGGCTAAACTTAACCTCTTAGGTGGGTCACAAATGGAGAACCTTCAAGGTTATATTCTCAGAAATGCTCCCAATTCCACACGCAAGACGCCACAGACAGACTGAGCTCCAGAGTCTCAATGCATGGATGAGACAATGGTGCAGAGAAGAGTTTTAGATTTGTTGGGAATTGGGGAATATTCTGACAGGATAAGTTCCCTCTTAACCAGAATGGAACCAGACTACTGGCACTAACATTTGAAAATGAGATAGCATCCTAAAGACAAGCCAAAAATCATTCAGAAGCACAGGGTTCAGAGGATGTATCTTACAAAGATACTTGCAAACCAGGGAAGTTAGAATATCCCGATAGAGAGGTAGTGTTTAAGGTTGAAGTAGCCAAAATGGACAAAGACAGAGTATCCAGATGTGAATGACTCAAAACTGGCTATACATTTGCTAACAAGCAGATTATGAATACAAAAAGAAATGAAAGTACAAATAAAACACACACCTTTACATGTCTATATGCAAATGCCAGAAATCTGAAGAGCAAAACTGGTGAGTTAGAATGTAAGGCATTACATAAGGATATATACGTAATAGGCATTTCAGAGACATGGTGGAAGGAGGATAATTAAAGGGATAGTGCAATATCAAGGTATAAATTATTTCGATATGATAAGGCAGATGGAATTGGTGGAGGAGGTGGTACTATTTTTAAAAGACCATGAAATGTTAGCTGAAATTAAAAAAGCAATTACATTTGGCAACACAATAATAATGGGAGATTTTAATTACCCCGGTACTGATTAGGTCAATGCCTCATCAGAGACATGCTAGAGAGTTTAAGCTTCTAGCTGCCATAAATGACAGAGTACTGATACTTTAGATCTAAGTCCTCCATGGAATGCACAACCTGGCACAGGGGTCACTGTGGTGGGGCCACTAAGTAATAGCAATCATAATGCAATCAAATTTGACAATCACTAGAAGAAGGACATTAAATAAAACTACTACAGTGGCATATAACTTTAAAAGGGGTGACTATGACAGAATGAGGAAATTAGAAAAAAAAAACCACTAAAAGGAGCAGTTGCAAGGGTTAAAAGTTTGTACGAGGTAAAGACAATTTTAGAAGCCCAGATAAAATGTATTCCTTGCATTAAAGAAAATCAAAGGAAGACGAAATGACTGCCAGCATGGTTTAATGATGAGGTAAAAGGAAGCAGTTAAAGCTAAAAGGGCATTGTTCAAAAAATGGAAAGCAGACCCAAATTATGAAGATAGACAAGAGCAAGTTAGACGTAAAACAGTAGTAAGACACACCAAGAGAGACTATGAGAAAACGCTTTCCAGTGAGGCAAAAATCATTAACCAATATTAAAAACATTTTCAAGTACATTCAAAGCAAAATGCCTGTGAGGGAATCAGTTAGGCCACTAGATGACCAAAAGGCAAAAGGGGTGCTCAAAGAGTACAAGAAATTAGTACAAAAACTGAATGAACTCTTTCATTTTTATGGAGGAGGATGTTGGGAATACGCCCATACCTGAAACATTCTTTAATGGTAGAGACTCTGAGCAACTAAAACAAATATCTGTGACAGTGGAGGATGTAACAGATCAGATTGGCTAACTAAAGAGGAACAAATCACCGGAACTGGATGGCATCCACCCCAGAGTTCTAACAAAAGAAACATGAAATCGCTAATTGTATTTTCACTAGTAATCTGTAACCTATCAATTAAAATAGCCATAATTCCTGAAGAATGGAAGGTGCAAATGTGACAGGTTTTTAAAAAGGGCTCCAGAGTTGACCCAGTAAACTATCGACTGGTGAGCCTGACGTCGGTGCCTGGCAAAATGGTAGAAACCATTCTTAAAAACATATAGACAGACATGGCTTAATGGAGAAGTGTCGACATGGTTTTAGCAAGGGGGAGTCTCGTCCTACCAAACTTTTAGAAACACAAAGATAAAGGTGAGCCGGTTGATATAGGTTATTCTGATTTCAGAAGTCAACTGACAAAGTCCCCCATGACAGTTTCCTCGGGAAATTACAAAGTCACGAGATAGGTGGCAGCTTTCTATTGTGGACAGAGAGCAGAATTAAATGATCAGTTTTCCAAATTGAGAAAGGGATTGGTACTGGGACCAAGACTTTGGAGACCTTGTGGGCAATACACGTTGAAATCCTTGGCTCAGCGTGTGGCGGTGGTCATTAAAGCAAAGAGAATGTCAAGAATGATCCAAAAAGGAATAGAAAATAAAACTGAAAATATCACATTGCCTCTGTATCAAGCTAAGGTGCGACCACAGTTTGAGCATTTTTATTTTATTTATTTAAAAGATTTCTTTCCCGCCCTTCCATAGTTCGGAATGGGGTACAATAGAACATATACACTGCTAAAAATCCCAGAGACCAAAATACATATAAAACAGCTCTCAGAGAACGACAGCAGTCAAACAAAGTCAATTAACTGAGCTGTATGCCATCTGAAATAGGTGAGTCTTTAGTGGTTTAGCATCCCAAATTGTCCTCATTTCCAAAGGAAGCGAATGTCACAGTGCGGATCTTGCTGTTGCAAACGCACGCTCTCTCATCTCATCGAGGTGGGCAACTTTAACGGAAGGGATGTCGAGCAAAGGATCTCGCAATAGTAAATCAACATGACCCGCGAATGCAGCTGAAAATCAGAAACAATTGCAATATAAATATTCAGCTGGGAAAGAACTCTTGAAGAATGTGCACAGCAACAGTCATAAATGGCCTCAGCTTACTTGTGGCTTATTTGATGAAGCCTGTGATACTCTGGGCTGGTATAATCATAGGTTGCAATTGAATCCGCGTAGAAAGAGATGGCTTAATTTAAAAACAGCGTATACTTGTGCGGTGCACTGTGACAATGCAACCTGCACGTTGCATTGTCACAGTGCACCGCACAAGTATACGCTTGTTTTAAATTAAGAACTGACCGGACAACGTTGAACTTATGTAGACGGCTTGCTTCTACCTGAAGGTCCCTGAGGAAGGAGTAAAAGACTCCAAAGGAGGAAACTTCAGGACTGATTTAGCCATCTCTTCTTCGCGGATTCAAGATAAGTGCACACACTAGTAACTAAAATTGTACAGTGATTGTGCTATAGGTTCTTTAGCACCGGATGGTGCATAACAAAGTACAATTGCAACCTATGATTATACCAGCCCAGAGTATCACAGACTTCATCAAATAAGCCACAAGTAAACTGAGGCCATTTATGACGGTTGCTGTGCACATTCTTCAAGAGTTCTTTCCCAGCTGAATATTTATATTGAGCAAAAGATCTCAGCATCCAGGAGGGTGTGTTGACTTTCAGGGTGATGAGATACTGTTTAATAGGATGTGTTTGGTTACAGCAAGTTTGCACTGAATACGGTAAGCAAGTGTAGGGGAGAAGAGACTGAAGTATAGGGGTGACGTGGTGATGTAAAGGAGTTCTGATTAATAAACGAGCAGCAGAGTTTTGTATTATTTGCAGAGGTCAAATAGTGCAAGCAAGGAGACCAGTGAACAGAGAGTTGCAATAGTCAAGCCTGGAAGAGAGAAAGAATTGCAGTACCATGTTGGAATCAGAAGAAATCAAGCAAGGTCTGAAAATGATGATTGGTTGAGTGCCTTAATGTGGGATTTCATGGGAAGAGAAGGATCCAAGATTCTGAAATGGATTGGAAATGTGAATTTCTTGGATTCATGAAACTGATCTTGTAAGGGATATTTGCCATGAGAAAACATGAGTATCATAATTTCTGTTTTATTAACATTTAAAAGCCAATTTATTAAGTTTTAAACCAGTCGTATTGCGAGCCGGTCTGTCACCCCATCTCAAGAAGGACATAGCAGAACTACAAAAGGTTCAGAGGAGGGCAACAGTCTATATAAATAGTCTATATTACGTAACTACGTCACCGGAACTTAATGGCACTTCCTATAGATTGAATTAATTTATACAGCTTTTCAAAGATGTATATTTGTGCCTCACTGTAAAACCGTTCTACTTAACGACGGTATAGAAAAGATTTTAAATAAATAAAATAAAGGGGAAGGAGGATCTCTCCTATGATGAGAGGCTACGCAAACCAGGGCTCTTCAGCTTGGATAAGAGACAGGATGTAAGTTTATAAAATCATGTGTGGGGTGGAAGGGGTAAATAAAGGAAGGTTATTTACCCTTTCAAATAAAACTAAAACAAGGGGACGCTCCGTGAAACTGACACCCAGCAGACGTAAAACAGATCATGGAAAGTAGTTTTTCACTCGGCGCACAATTAAGCTGTGGGCTCTGTTGCCAGAGGCCGTGGTCGAGGCGACGAGCACAGCGGGGTTTAAAAGAGTTGGGAATTCTTATGTAAAAAAAGGGCAATGAAACAAATAGTCTTTATCTGCAGTTTGCCCCCATTTTATAAAAGCAGTAAAGCCCACCCGAACACCACTTCATCATATTATCACGCCTCAGATGAGCACCCGCGAGGCATCCACGATGATATCCGCACCAAGAATACCAGCTGGGCCTTCCTGCATACAGAATGGGGCGGATTTTCAGAGCCCTGCTCGCGTAAATCCGCCCAAAACCGGGCGGATTTACGCGAGCAGGGCCCTGCGCGCCGGGAAGCCTATTTTACATAGGCCTCCCGGCGCGCGCAGAGCCCCGGGACTCGCGTACGTCCCGGGGTTCTCGGAGGGGGGCGTGTCGGGGGGCGGGGCCGGAGCGCTCGGCGTTGCAGGGGCGTGTCGGCAGCGTTTTGGGGGCGGGTACGGGGCGTGGCTACGGCCCGGGGGCGTGGCCGCGCCCTCCGTACCCGCCCCCAGGTCGCGGCCCGGCGCGCAGCAGGCCCGCTGGCGCGCGGGGGATTTACGTCTCCCTCCGGGAGGCGTAAATCCCCCGACAAAGGTAAGGGGGGGGGTGTAGACAGGGGCGGGGGGGGGGGGTTAGGTAGGGGAAGGGAGGGTAAGGTGAGGGGAGGGCAAAGGAAAGTTCCCTCCGAGGCCGCTCCGATTTCGGAGCGGCCTTGGAGGGAACGGGGGGGAGGCAGCGCGGCTCGGCGCGCGCAGGCTATACAAAATCGATAGCCTTGCGCGCGCCGATCCAGGATTTTAGTGGATACGCGCGGCTCCGCGCGTATCTACTAAAATCCAGCGTACTTTTGCTTGAGTCTGATGCGCAAGCAAAAGTAGGCTGATCGCGCTTCTTTTAAAAATCTACCCCAATGTTAGCAAGGGCAAAGGTCTTTTTAATGACCTCACAGTAAGTTCTGCCATCATCAACCTTAAGCCACTGAAAATGGTTCATTTCTTCTCCTTATGCATGAAACCCTGCCACAGAGATGACTGCGAAACACAGGGCACGTGAGCGCGAGGACCAAGAACTCGATAAGAGAATTGTCTGACTGTCTGCTTTCGGGGAAAGTCTGTACCCAGTTTCAAATCAAGAGATTTCCAGAGCCATTTAAAAAACATCTTATTTAATGGGATGCAAAAAAAAAAAAACCACACAGCAAACAAAGGTGCCAGACGCAAGACAGCTGCACTTCTCAGCCTTCCCCTTCCTTGACGCCCTCCCGGGCCCAGCCTCCAAATCAGCTGCCACAAAGTACTCAGCTAGGGAAAGGTACCAGGAGTTTGTTTGCTAGCTGCTCTCATTTTATTTTAAACATTTCTAGCCTGCCTTTTCAGGCGGCCGAAAGCCACGTACAGCAACACCTAAAAATACCTCTTACAGCAAACGGCAGATAAAATGGACAGAACAAACCGTGAACACGACTACATAAAACTGCTACACCAAACAACTAAAAATCTAAAACAGCCAGCAAAAGTAAAAAAAAATATTTCACATAACCACAAAGATTTAAATTCTTAATCATACCTTAGGAAAAAAAAAAGCCAGGCCCAACTCTTTTTCCAGAATTCAAATACTACAGCTACAGCTGCTGGAAGTCTATTCCACAAGGCAGGAGCTGCGACCGAACGAGCTGTGGGTCCAATTCTTCGTTTTTTTCAATCTGAATTCATTACCAACATAACCCAGATTGTAGTGCAAATCCACGCAATGACGACAACCGTACGGATGTGGCCCAGTTATCACTCAGCCAGAAACCCCCTATACAATCTCTACAACGTTGCACACACACAAGGAGCTGTCGATGTGCTGGATGGCAATATTTTCAAAGCGCCTATGTGCAAAGTACTGATTGCAAGTTATTCCCTGCTTTATATTTAATTTTAAAAGCTTCAGCACACAAATGGGAACTCTAATATGGAACATTCATTTCACTGCTTTTTCCCTGACATATAATAGTGTTTTTATTACTGCTAGTCAGCAGTGGGAGGGGGAGGACAGGAGAGGAAGTCGGTCTTATACCTCCATTCAGCCTGGAATCCCATCCAGGCTAGCGGAGAACGCCGATAAAGTCCTTTCTAAGCGTCCCCAATTCTCTCTGCTATTTCATGGCACGCGGGAGCTTTGCATGCCAGCCCCTTCCAGGAAGTGACAGAGGCGTCATGGCTGATCAAGCCCAGGGCAAGGACTGCCCCTTGACCCAAGCTGGCTTCCATCAGCACCCCACCGGGACCGCAGGCTTGCACCCGGGCCTTTTCATCAGCTGCGCCTGTCAGATTTAATACCTTCCACAGGCCCCTAAGCCCAGCTTTCAATGTTTCAATTTTCTTTTAATAAATCTTCTCAGCAAACTTTTTTCCAATCTAAAGGCTGCTGGTTCTGTCTGTTTGAATGAACTAAACGCTTTGCAAGGTGCACAGTTTTGCCCCGCACCGGGCAGCGTGGAGCTCGCTCCACAACAATTCTCCGTTTCTGCCTATCAGACCTTAAACCGATTTTATAAACATTTCGGTACCGTAAATTAACAAAACCTGTGTTCTAATATCATTGCAGTATCTGATCAGTGCTCCTTGGCGGGGGGGGGGGGGGGGGGGGGGGGATTGAACCATATGTACACTGAAACCGTTGGCACACTTAAAACATTTGTCGTCACCCATTAAACCTGAGCTGCATGAACAAATGTTTCAGCTCTGCACCTTGACTTTTCAGGCACAGAACAAGACCAGTACTTGGACGTATCCTACACGGTTTGACTGAAACGAACAAGTTTTACAGTATCTACATTTAATAAGATGCATTAATGTGCGCAAATCGCAAAGTAAAAAGAATCTAATAAATCGTTAGAGAGTTTGTCATTAGAAGAGAGATCATCGAAAAAGCCAGCCGCGAGTTTTATTTTATCTACCTTACCTAAAAAAAAAACATTAGGTTTCCGATAGGAAATCTAACCTGGGGGGCCTATTCAACGCGGAGTCAGTTTTTCCCCATTCCGCACGCGCAGGAAAGCTCCAGAGCCCTCCCCAGGCCTGACATTCGGGAAACTGCTGAAAAGTTGGCTCCACTTTCAGGCGCCACCAAGTTTCCGCGGCTCGCGTTATGAATGAGTTGCTGAGCTGGCAGTTTTTGCGTGCTTTATCGTACACACAAAGTTACCCGTGTCTGAAACTTGTGAGCAGCAGCGCCCACAGTCAAGGCTTCAGCTGCAGATCACGCGAATCATTCACAACCTAAAGGCTCAAAGGACCATTATCACTTTGTCATAAAAGCCTCCTACAACGCATATTAAACTTATCTGGGCAATGCAGAAACCTACAAGGAATTAGCCAAGTTCACAAACGTAGACAGGAAAGGGGTAGGCCTCGCGACAATGGAGGATTCGTCCTATATTTTTGCGTGTTTAGCGTTTCTTCTCTAGTTGGCTTCCTACCTACTGCAATGTACTTTTCCCCAAACTCCCAGTCCTCCCCTTCCGCATGATAAAATTTCCTGGTGCAGTCCTTAAAATCCAGCAATCTCCAGCCCCTTTTACCAAGAGAAGAGTAAATTGTTTTACAAATGGTTATTAGCTAGGGTTGAAAGCCGGGACAGCTGGCACGACTGCTCGCACACATGTCAGACTTGTGCTAACTCACCTCCTCTGTGTGTGTTACACCATGGGTCCAATATGTGCACGGGTACCCTTCTGCACATTTTATTCACAAGGATCAAGATATCACTTAAACACTGACGCGCGGGTGGATTCCGTATGGGAAGACTTCGACCCAAACTTAAAACCTTCACTAGCTTCCAAAGAGGAAGAGGAAAAATCCCACCATCATTGCTGTTTCCATTACGTCTGGTACCCTTATAACAATAATGACTGATTAATTCATTACCATTGGCAAACAGAATCACAGGGAGGTAAAGCACCTTCCTCAAGCGCAGGGGTCCCCAAATTCAGTCCTCAAGGGCCACAGCCGTTGGATTTCCGCAATGAATATTCATGAGGTCTATCTGCATAATCAAGGAAGCAACACATTGTGGAAATCCTGAAAGCCGCACCGATTGGCAGACTTAGGGGTCCCCCCCTGCTGAAGAGCACAGAGTCAGTGGAGAGGCTGCGACAAAAACCCTATTAGTGTACGGGCCAGTCCAAGACATTTCCTTCTCTGAAAATTTAGTATCTAAAATGACCTTGTCAGCATGTTTAGTTGTGGAACTAAATCACAGATTACTTAACGTGTGATCGAGAAGTGGTAAGGAGAGAACTACTCCAAAACTGGGTCAGATCAGAGGTCCATGAAGCCCAACATTCGGTCTCTGACAGAGACAAGCAGAGGGTGCAGGAGCAGGGGCTTCTCATACTGCGCAGGTCGGATTTTCGCAAAGAACATGTACGAGATACATTTCCATACAGTGGGTCGACCATACATACAGATTTATCTCATGCATATTTCACTGCGGATATCCTGAAAAACTCAAGTGGTATAGGGTCACCAGAACAGGTTTGGGAAAGCCCAGGCTTAGAGGAAGAAACACTGTCACTGTCTGCTGTAGCCCCCTCTTGTCCTAAAGTAATCTGCTAAAATTCGGTTCAGCCTTGCCTGGACTAGCGTTCTCTTTTTTTCGACCAGGTTTGCAAATCTTACAAGGAGCTAAAAGCCATTGGCTGCCCTGCACCTATATTATAACCACCCAAGCAGACCACACACAATCTCTGAGCACTGACCCTTTACTAAAATAATCAATTTTTCTCTCTCTCCTCTCACATTCCTCTGACATTTTAGATTTTAAAAAACAAGATCTTCACTTTTGCTTCACACCAGGTTCACAGATTTACACAGCACCTTCTTGAAAGCTCCGATGTGGTTTGGGCATTGCCCCATATCTGACACTCGGATATTGCCTTTTAACGGCAATAAACCTTGAAAAACGGAGTTAATTTTTCGGCTCAGCCAGGATTCATGAACTGCAGCATTTCCTGGGAAGTGCCTGGCCGCATTCAGCAAGATGACATCTCCCCGTCTTTGCCGACTGCCGCTGGTCAGCGGGGAGGTGCTGCGTGCTGCCTGGCTTCCCACGAAACTTGAGTGACATGGGGATTAGTGGTCAAACAAACAACGTGCATGCCAAGGATCAAGATGCCTAGGTTCTTATATCTCTATCAGGAAAGCCCAGCACTGCAACATCCTGATACAGGAGGAGTGGGATGAAGCTGAGGCGACTATGATTAATGAACGAACAGCGTCCACTCAACCACCGAGCCAGTAATAAAGGTATTTCATTTGGCTGAAAACATTAAAATATGTAGAGTAAGATGGATTTTTGAACACTGCAGCAGCGCGGCATAAACCCTAATGCAGTACATTAAAATCATTCATTACAATGAATAAATAGCTTAATGAGATTTGAAACATCTAGCAGTCTCCCTGTAAGTGGGTGATGAACTGGAGCTCGCCATCACTGTCGAACATAAATTATGCAAAAAGTAATACTTTGCGTGTCAGCCAGTCAAATCGCATTGTTGCTTTTGTTACATTTCAGAGGTACATCTTTCTAGGACGATATTAAATTAGTCTGTACGATTAAAAAAAAAAATGAAAGAAAAAAACCCACTGTGTTACCAACAAACCACAGACTCATTTGTTTAACTCTACCTGAGAAAAGGACAATTGTAATGCTCATCTTCATCGTTTTGTTCATACGCTGCGAGTTTTAATGCTCTACACTTTTATATTTTGCTTTGGCACACCTTGGGCTTTGTAGACAGGCAGATTGCAAAGTAAATTATATCTAAAAAAAATAGATATATATATGCATCTGGAGTCCGGTAAGTTGGACGTCAACTTCCTCTTGTGGCTTCTCCTACCCTGAAGGGCCTCATCGTGCCACAGGGGTTTTTTCAGGAAACCGCCGGCGAGCACGTTTCACGACACGACTCGCTGACCCGATCCGATTCTTTCATCCGAAATGAGGGGGGGAGGGGGCCTTAACAAAACCAGTGTTCCTGTCACGTGGAGGTGGCGGCAGGAAAGCGGCTGCTTAGCAGGAGAGCTGCATTTCGGTCACATTAAGAGAGCCATCCAGCTTCTAAATGAAAGGCCGGTCTGGGCTTCTCCCCAGAGGCGGCTGCCGCTTCCAAAGGCGAATTCTTTTCATCCGTGCCGGGGATTTCCAGGCACTTGTTATTTACGTTGGGCTGCACGGTATTTCTCAAGCAGTGCCCACGGGACAGGGGGCGTCAATTAATCACATTTTAACCTGCAGATCCCTCTACCATTTGTAATTGGAAAATACAGCTTTTCAGGGGCTCTGCAAAGAGCAGCGGCAATTTAAAAACTCTGGGGGTGCAATTTGCACGTCCTCTGAATGCAAAACAAAACATCGAGAAAAGAAGGAAATGGAGTCGCCCTGCCGCTCTGGCAGTAAACATTTCCCACTGCAAAGGAGAGCTAAATTCTAACCGTGTGTGTATGTGGTGTGGTGTGGTGTGTATGTGTATATGTGGTACGTGTGTGTGCGTGGTGCGTGTGTGTGTGCGTGGTGCGTGCGTGGTGCGTGCGTGCGTGCGCGCGGGGTGCGCGCGGGGTGCGCGTGTGTGTATGTGGTGTGTGTGGGTGCGCGCGGGGTGCGCGCGGGGTGCGCGCGCGTGTTTGTATGTGGTGTGTGTGTATATGTGGTGTGTATGTGTGTGTGTTTCTGCCGGTGTCACCCCTGGAGCGGCGCTTCCCCGAGTCACCCTCCAGTACCCCCCCCACAGGCCTCGTCTTCAGGGACATCCAAGCTGTCAGGGAGAGGCGTG
>NW_021821167.1:0-98576 GCF_901001135.1 Rhinatrema bivittatum | reverse complement strand
TTACACACAGCTCTCAATCACATACTCACATTCTCCCTCACCTAAATCAGCTCTCAATCACACACAGACACACATGGTCCTCTCTCTCATTTAAACACAGGCTCTCAATCACATACTCACATGCTCCATCACCTAAACCAGCTTTCAATTACACACAGACACACATGGTCTCTCTCTCTCATTTAACACAGGCTCTCAATCACATACTCACATGCTCCATCACCTAAACCAGCTTCAATCACACACAGACACACATGATCTCTCTCTTACTTACACACAGGCTCTTAATCATACATACACATTATCTCTCTCACACACAAAGGATCTCAATCATACACACATACTCTTTCACACAAACAGGTTTTCAATCACAAACTTACACATACAGGTTCCCAATGGTAAACTTACATTCATGCTCTCTCTCTCTCTCACAGGCAGGCAGTCAAACACAGACATACTATCTTTCACATGTGCAGGCTCTCAATCATCACATACATGCAATCTCTCACAGACACAACACACACACACACACATGCCCCCGCGGCCCGAAGAGGAAGTGGAGAGTATCGGGTGCCTGCGCGGCAAGAAGAGGCCACGCTAGTGCGCTCAGCATCGGCCCGAAGAAATGAAGACTGCAGCGCGGCTCGGAGGACAATGAAGAGCTTCAACCGCGGCCGATGGGACTCCGCCTCCGCTGAAAATGAAGAGGTTAGCGTTGGGAGGAGGCTGCTGCTGCCGCGAGTTGTGGGGGTCAACTCGCGGCAGCAGCAGCCTCCTCCCAACGCTAACCTCTTCATTTTCAGCGGAGGCGGAGTCCCATTGGCCGCGGTTGAAGCTCTTCATTGTCCTCCGAGCCGAGTTGTGGGGAGAGAGAGAGTGAAGCGTCATTCACTCTCTCTCTCCCCCACCCCCAACTCGTGGCAGCAGCAGCCTCCTCCCAACGCTAACCTCTTCATTTTCAGCGGAGGCGGAGTCCCATCGGCCGCGGTTGAAGCTCTTCATTGTCCTCCGAGCCGAGTTGTGGGGGAGAGAGAGAGTGAAGCGTCATTCACTCTCTCTCTCCCCCACCCCCAACTCGCGGCAGCAGCAGCCTCCTCCCAACGCTAACCTCTTCATTTTCAGTGGAGGCGGAGTCCCATCGGCCGCGGTTGAAGCTCTTCATTGTCCTCCGAGCCGCGCTGCAGTCTTCTTTTCTTCGGGCCGAGCGCACTAGCGTGGCCTCTTCTTGCTGCGCAGGCACCCGATACTCTCCACTTCCTCTTCCGGGCCACGGGGGGGGGGGCAGGAAGAAGAGAGCACGCCGGTGCCGCTGACTCCAGCTGTCCTGCCGCGTTCCGCCCGGGCTGACAGCATTTTATGCCCGGGCAGAGAGGACCGGGCAGCAGCTGGGTCAGCGGGAAAGTGTGGCGAAACTTGTCTGCGAGCCAGATGCAGCCCTCAAAAGAGCCATATCTGGCTCGCGAGCCATGGGTTCCCGACCCCTGCACTAGGGTGTCTTTGGAGGGAGGGGCCACTAACACTGTTCAGTTTCATTGGGGCTGATTGTAATAAGACCTGTGCTGAAATCGGCTCTATTTTTCTCTGCACATTTGTTTTTAATGCAAATGGCAAGAATAGCAGCCCCACTGGATGTAATAAGAGAACAGCATGCAAATGAGATACACACAAAAAAAACCAGCGCAAGACCAAATACACACGTTAATATCTGTGCTTAAGCCCCGATGCAGAAAACCGCGGGAAAAACAGCCACTAAAATAGGCGCTAATGGTAAAATGTTGTAGAGTTCATTAAAATAAAAAAAGGTTCAAGGGTAAATCCTGGGTCATGTGTGCAAGAAGGCCTTCTACACCTCTGGGTAAGTGATAGATATTTGTCTTAAGTTGCCTTTCCTGGGGATCACATTCTAAAATGAAGTTTGTGTCTGTTGTTACTGTTTGAGATGTGCAATTGTGATGGGAGTAAAGCTTCTATCAGTCACTTAGAGCTTTGCCAGTCATGATTTCCAGAAAACCCTCCCAAGAGCAAAACCTACATAAGGGAGAGCCCTGTTATGGGCATTTCATTCTGAGTTATCACACTATTGCTGAACAAGGTAAAGCTTTTATGGACTGCTCAGAGGATTAGCCCAGGCCACTAATGCTCGTCACGTGCGTCTTCGGTGGAAAACACAGATATGTGGGGTTCATGTTTAGTTCTGAGGGAGGTGTGTAGCTTGTCATTTCTCCTGGTAATCAGTTTAGAAGATTGGCTGGAGCAACTTTTCAGAGGTGTTATGCAGCAGAATTTAGTTACAGTTGGCATGACTTATGTATCAGACAGATGCTTTAACTTAACTCCTGCTCTGACCCAGGTGCTAAAAAACCCACACTAACTGATCTCCCTGCTAGCGTGGCTCCCTGTCAGGTCAATCCAGTACTGAGCGGTAGGAAGAGCTGCGTTAGTGCCCGGCGCACCCGCGGTTGCCGCACGCACAGTGCAGCTCACCTTCCGCTCGATCCTGTATGTAAATAGCTTGCAAATGCAAGCTGCATCTAAGAAGCGTCCGTGAAGCATTAGGCCCGCGCAACCCATTTTACTGTATAGAGCGCCTATACAGTAACCTAGGTGCACGAGCTTAACGCTTCACGGCCACACTGGTATCTGTCATTTCAAATGTCATTTGAAATGACAGGTACCAGGAAGTGGCCAGTTCTCCGAAGCTCGGGATTGTCAGCCCTCCCCTCCTCCCGAAGCAAGCAACCAAAGCGGACAAAACGAAAAAAAAAAAAAAAAAGTAGCAAGAGAGCGAGGGGAGAGAGGACGGGCAATCCTACGCTCGGGATTGCCAGTCCCCCCTCCCCTCCTCCTGAAGCAGGGCGTGAAAAGCAGCCTTGCTCCGGGAGGAGGGGAGGGGGGACTGGCAGTGTAAAGCGACGAAGCGACTTACTTTTTGCAGCCCCCCTCCGGACATCGGCGAGGACGACCGCGGCTCCCTTCTCCTGCCTCCAGCTGCCCGCGAAGATGGACGCCTGCACAGGCGAAAGCGGCCCCTGTTCGTGCAATTGGGCCGCTCAAGACGTGACGTCATATGCCGTGATGCCAAACGTCGTGACGCCAAACGTCGTGATGTCACGCCTTGAGCGGCCCAATTGCACGAACAGGGGCCGCTTTCGCCCATGCAGGCGGCTATCTTCTCGGGCAGCTGGAGGCAGGAGAGGGGGTCATCCTCGCCGATGTCCGGAGGGGGGCTGCAAAAAGTAGTCGCTTCGTCGCTTTACACTGCCAGTCCCCCTCCCCCTCCCGGAGCAAGGCTGCTTTTCGCGCCCTGCTTCGGGAGGAGGGGAGGAGGACTGGCAATCCCGAGCGTAGGATTGCCCGTTCTCTCTCCCTTCGCTCTCTTGCTACTTTTTTTTTTTTTTTTCGTTTTTTCCGCTTTGGTTGCTTGCTTCAGGAGGAGGGGAGAGGGCTGACAATCCCGAGCATAGTATTGCCAGTCCTCTCTCCCCTCACTCTCTTGCAACTTTTTTTTTCGCTTTTTTTTTTTTGCTTCGGGAGGAGGGAAGAGGACTGGGGCTGCCCCAGAGACCAGCACCCATGGACGCGGCCAGGGCAGGAGAGCGGGGGCTGGGGGAAAGTTTGCCGCCTACCCTTACCCCTGCCTCTAACGCAGGGGTAAGAGTAGGCGGTAAGTTAGCAGGTTAAACGCGCGGCAAAATGACAGGGTAAAATAGCGATAGTCGGGGCGCGCGTTACTAGATGGTAGGGAATAGCTAATTCGATCGTTTACATGCAATATACATGCCGTGTGCGCAAGGGGTTGCCCGGGGATTTTAGGACGCGGTAGGAGTAGGTTAAAGGGGATAGTGTACGGCGGGTTGGACTAACGTGGCCGAAAAGTGAGTAGAAAGCCGGTTAGGAGCAGGGTAACCGCGGCCGCACTTTACTGTATTGAGCTGTGTGTTCCCCTCTAATAGATAATTACCTCCTGTACATGCCATTTGATGCATTTGCACAAAACCTGCCTTGGGTTTTTGAGCGTGTTTGTGCACATTTTTTTCTGTGCTGAATGCGTTACTACATACATGTGTAAGATTAGCGTAGAAAACTGCACGCATAAACCTGCCGCATACTTTCTACAGGATGCCTGGGACTACAGGTTCAATTCCTGCTACCCCTCACAAAAAGATGACTGAGAATGTTTAATTTAGTATGTTAGTGCTATTTGTGTAGCTTCCACATGATATTTAGCATTCAGGCAGATGAAATGGTAAGACTATTTTTGTTTTCATATGCATGCTAATAATGTGTACATGCTAAGGGTAATTTTTTGCCTGCATACCCTAAAATTTTGTGCATAGCTATTAAGAGGTGTTTTAGCATGCATATTAGATTTTTAGTGATTTACACACTAAAATTATTTTTGTGTGTTTTAGTACATAGTTCTCCAAAGATTGATGAATTCAGGACTTTATTGAAATGTCAGTTGGTTACTTATTCAACTTGTTTACATTGTCAGTTAGTTAGAAAGAAGTTCATATGTTTATCAAGCTTAACCTTCTAATTGTCTGACAGTCTGCTCTAGAAAATATTCCCCACCCTAGTTTCCTCAGCTCCTCCGTGGCAGCAATGGCTACAAAATCTAACCCCTTACCAGTAAATTGACTGGTCCCTACAGGATCATGGTGAAAGACTGGGACCAGACTGGTTCAGGGAGATGGAAGCTGTCCAGTGTGCATATTTGCAATGCCCATCACCCTATACCAGTAAATTCTAGAGATGTGAATCGTGTCCTCGATCGTCTTAACGATCGATTTCGGCTGGGAGGGGGAGGGAATCGTATTGTTGCCGTTTGGGTGTTTAAAGTATCGTGAAAATCGTGAAAATCGTGAGCCGGCACACTAAAACCCCCTAAAACCCACCCCCGACCCTTTAAATTAAATCCCCCACCCTCCCGAACCCCCCCCCCAAATGCCTTAAATTACCTGGGGGTCCAGCGGCGGTCCGTAACGGCCTCCTGCAATTGAATCGTGTTGTCTTCAGCCGGCGCCATTTTCAAAATGGCGGCGCAAAATGGCGGCGGCCATAGACCAACACGATTCGACTGCAGGAGGTCGTTCCGGACCCCCGCTGGACTTTTGGCAAGTCTTGTGGGGGTCAGGAGGCCCCCCCAAGCTGGCCAAAAGTCCCTGGGGGTCCAGCGGGGGTCCGGAAAACGATCTCCTGCCGCGAATCGTTTTCCGTACGGAAAATGGCGCCGGCAGGAGATCGACTGCTGGAGGTCGTTCAGCGGCGGTCCGGAACCCCCGGTGGGGGAATTTTGACGATAAATCAGGTCGTTCAGCGGGGGTTTCGGACCGCCGCTGAACGACCTCCTGCAGTCGATCTCCTGCCGGCGCCATTTTCTGTACGGAAAACGATTCGCGGCAGGAGATCGTTTTCCAGACCCCCGCTGGACCCCCAGGGACTTTTGGCCAGCTTGGGGGGGCCTCCTGTCCCCCACAAGACTTGCCAAAAGTCCAGCGGGGGTCCGGAACGACCTCCTGCAGTCGAATTGGTTGGTCTATGGCCGCCACCATTTTGCGCCGCCATTTTGAAAAATGGCGCCGGCTGAAGACAACACGATTCAATTGCAGGAGGCCGTTACGGACCGCTGCCGTTCCGGACGGCCGCTGGACCCCCAGTTAATTTAAGGCATTTGGGGGGGGGTTCGGGAGGGTGGGGGATTTAATTTAAAGGGTCGGGGGTGGGTTTTTAAGGGGTTTTAGTGTGCTGGTTTTCCTGCCCTCCCCCTTCCCCCGATTTACGATTTTTTGACGATAAATCGGGGGAATTGGTATTGTATCGTGGCCCTAACGATTTTTGACGATTTAAAATATATCGGACGATATTTTAAATCGTCAAAAAACGATTCACATCCCTAGTAAATTCCCTTATTTCTTTCCTTTATGGACCAGCACTAGGAGAAAGAGGGGAGCAGTGGTGCCTGTGCTACATCCTCTTCCTCTGCTGCCTGGGGCCGGACTGTTGCTTTGAAACAAATGGACATCTGTAGTATCATATGGTCCAAAGCTGGAGGAAGATGACATGACCCAAGGCACCAAGGTTCACTTCCTCTTCAAAGCAGCAGGGGGAGAGGCATGGAAAAGGACTGCAGAGGGGCTTGGGGGATCAATGGGGGAATTATATGAAAGATGGACTGAGGAAAACTAGACTATGAAAGAGGAGTTGGGGGATGTGGGGGAGTTGTATGAAAGAGGAGCTGAGGAACCTCTATCTCAGAATAGTGTGAACACATAGGAGCAGAAAGAATATGCTCATATCTTTATACCTACATATTCTCTAATTTGCTGGGAGGATACTCTGTAAGTAAACAACAACAAGAAAAATAACGTTTCTTCAGTGGTAGGAGCTGCATACCTAAACAATGTACTAAGCGGGCACTCTGAGGCTGGAATTTTCCTGACTCATAGGTATTTCCAGACTTGACTCATCAGGTCTAACAGACATAAAACGTAACTGTCTCATTTTCTGCATGTCTCACCCCACCGGTAAAGAGCAAGAATTTCCCTGATACATTCTTTCTCTAGTCTTTTATTTCCAATTCTTACTTCTATGGGGCCACGTCTATCAGAATCTAGGATTTGTTTTCCTTTCTTCCCTTTCTTGTACTTGATCAAAGAGAACCCCCATCGTGTCTTTCTGGATTTTATCATACTCCAGATCCCTTCTGACAAAACAAAATAAAAGAACTTCTGCATGGTTCCCAGTTAAACTAAAAGTATTCTGCCCCTCAAAGACATTCAGGAGCTTTGGTACGAAGCATTTTTCCTATTGTCACAAAGACGAGGTTTATTTTCCTTTTTGTGTCCATGGGAAAGTTTAGCATATCTGGCCCTTAATTTGCATTTGTTTTGGGCTTGGATTCCAAAATTTTGAGCCACTGTCTAAGTTTTCCTTCTCCTTAGTTTGATCATTCATTTCGCAGTCAGAATGACAATTAGTCATTTTCAAGGAATATAGCCTGTTTCCAAAATGTGGAGGAAGAATTCCAGGCCAAATTTAAGATTCTTCAGGTGTTGTACTTGCTGCTATTCAGTACACAGCACACATCACTTACAAGCTGCCAGAGCCTACACACAAGCTCGTGGCTGCATTGCATTCATAACATGTCGATTCACAACACCCCTCCCCCCAGCACGCACACATACACACAACTTCAGTTTTCCCTTAATCTGCTGAGAGGTACAGGCTCATGAAGCAGAAGAGAAGAGTAAAGATTTGGCACAAAGGTTGTTGTCTGTCAGTCTGTCTGGTGCCAGCCCTAGAGTTGTTGCTGATCTGTAGGAAAAAAACAAAACATAACAAAACATTATTTTGACTTGGCAGGTTCCTCTTGCTCCTTTGGGATTCTACATTGAACCTTCATTCGCAACAGCAAGGAGTTCTCCCCACCCCACCCCCATTATTTTTATATGTGTCTCCTATAATAGTCCATCCATTTAAGGACAGTCCTCAGCTAGGCACTTTAAACCACGGCTCCCCATAGAACTTAGCTAACACGGGCAAGTCTGACAACTAGATATCACTGCTGAGTGACGACGGCTGGGACTCCGTTCCCACAGGGTCTGTGAATGCTGTCTCTGAAGCATCCCTAACCATGGTCGGCAAAGATTTAGTCTTCGCACAAGTGCCAAAGTTATGAAAGGGTGTACCTGAACATTTTTTTACACTTGACACAGTCATGTGAAGAGGGCCAATCAATAAAGACGTTGTGAAAATCTTAAATTGCATTAATTTTAATTGTGCATTTGGGGATATACTATATATTATTGTCTGAAGTAGGCAACATAAAATATCTGGAGTAATCTCAGTTTTAGCTAGTCTGCTAGCAAGTAGAAAATATCTGGAAGAGATTACATTACATATTGTTATCCAATGTCCTATACCTAATTGAAAGAGTGTTGTTTCATAATTAATTGTCTGAGAGTATTATCAAATCAAGTACCCGAACAAATTCAGATTGATTCCATACCACTGACTCATGAAAGTAATTAATTTGCAAACAAAGAAGATAATTTTCAAAGAGCTTTAGCTGTAGAAATGATCCTTTAGGCAATTTGTATGATCAATATGCAATTATGCATGTAAAATTACACACATTCATAATATGGGGGTCATTTTTAAAGACTTATATAGAGGTTATGCATGTTAAATTAGCACATATGTTTGTATTTTTTAGTTCCCCTGAAGAAGCTTTATATATAAGTTGAAACTTGGGCCCTAGTCAGGATTGAGAGTGGGGTTTTTTGACTCCTCTGCGGGATCCTTATGTCGGATTTCAGGGGCTTCTTCTGGAAGTTCTTTTACATAGTAACATACATAGTAACATAGTAATGATGGCAGAAAAAGACCAAAATAGTCCATCTAGTCTGCCCAGCAAGCTTCCCAAGGTAGTTACTGCTGCTCGGGGCAGGTTACGCCCATGTTTCTCTTAAGGATAGTAACTGCTGCTCCGTGCTGGTTAAGCTTTTTTATTTATTCCCATCCGCTGGCCTTTAGAGATCCATGGTGTTTATCCCATGCACCTTTGAAATCCTTCACAGTTTTAGTCTTCACCACTTCCTCCGGAAGGGCATTCCAGGCATCCACCACCCTCTCAGCGAAGAAATATTACCTGACATTGGTTTTATGTCTTCCTTTCTGGAGTTTCAAATGGGAAAAAATGGGGGAAAAAAAAAGAAACGGGGCCTCCCACACCACCCAGGTCCAAGATCCTCCTCAGCCCCCACCTACCTGTCCAGGGAGGGGGGGGGGATTTGACACTGAGGCTAGGCCCAGGCCTAAGCCTCAGCCTTGCATAGGCCTAGGGCATAGTACTTTGCTGTGACCTCATTTTAGGCCCTACGCATGGCCCATGCTTTGAAGTCTAGGCCCAATACCAGGGCCTAGGCCAGACTTTGGAGCCTCAGTCTCAGCCCAAGTCTGATGCCGAAGCCAGGTCCAAGAGACGGGGTCATAACCCCTGGGCCTAGTCCTGGGGCTGGTCCCAACACCTAAGCCAAGGCCCGGGCCAGACATCGGAGCATAATCCAGAAATTATTTTGAACCTGGGATTAAGAGTGAAGTTTATTCTGTCCTCTTTCGGATGTTAGAAATCTTCATTAAAGACTCTTGAAATTTTGACATCATATGAAGAGACATTTTTATAAGATCAGAAGCCCTTCTTTTTTAACATATATTATATGTGGGTATTTTTTAATATTTATTTAAACAATTGATAAATTGATGAAATTTTGTATAACTAGATGTGGTTGAAAAGTTACGTATATGCTTGTTAGTCTGTTTTCTAACTTTGTTGTAAAATTGATATTATGAATAAACTTTATTTTTATTTTAATTAGTTAAGTTTTATTGAAATTGACTATATACCTCAAACTTTGTACCAAATTAGCACATATGCACATGAGTAACCTTTGTGCGTGGTAAGCACATTTCTAGAAAGGTGGGTATATGTGACTTCCCTCACTACCACACATAAAAGTATGCACATACAAAGAGGATGATTTGAGGGCATTCCCGGGTGGCGTTTGGAAATATATGCACATTTGCATATTGTATAAATGGAGTTTATTGACGAGGGAGGAAACAAGATGGCTGCTGGAGTGGTCGCACGCTGAGTTGCTCCTGCTTTCTATGCTATATTTTGAAAGTTTCCTGACTATTTTCGATAAGATGCCACATAAAAGAAAGGGCAAGGTCCATGTATTTCCCCCTGATCCGGACAGCCTTTGTGGGCAACGATTAATATCTGAGTTTGCGACCCAAACACCGGATTGAGGACGTCGAGCCTCACTGGAGAAATGGGGAGGGGAGCCCCATACTCACCTGGGGAGTTATCACTGACACCTCCGGATCCCAGATCCCCACCAGAAACTTCCACTCTGCTAAACGCCTTAGCTGCTGAGTTGCCGGTGGACGAGCTCACTGGGCATGCTCAGTCAGGAGGAGCTGCAGGCGTCGGAGCAGAGGCGGGGGGGGGGGGGGGCAGCCCCTGTTCGGACTGCGACCCTGGAGAGAGAGGTGGAGAAAAGGGAAGCTGGTACCTCGGTAAGAGCTGAGAAAGGCAGAAATGCCATGGAGCATGGGGCTTGTTTATGCTCTCCCCCAGGATTAGTGAAACCGGCGGTTGTAACCTTAGATGCCCTATGGGACCTGATTGCTGGTATGGCGACGAATTCCAAAGAACAGGAGAGAAAGCTGGAGGCAGTTTCTGCAAGAATGGAGGTAATCGAACTATCCCACTGACAGGAAAAAATGGATCAAGCTCAGGCTATACAAAAGGTAACCGAAGATGTGAGGAAATTACAGGATTTAAGTGCCATTACTATAAAAGAAAGGACTTCCTCTTTGAGAAGACTTGAATCTGTTGAAAATTATCTCAGGTACCTGAACCTAAGACTCCTTAATTTTCCTAAGGTAATGGGTGAGTTACCGTTACAAACTTTTAAGAAATATTTACAAGAAATCCTTAAATTGCCTTCAGAGAATATTCCCCCAGTAAAGAAAATATTCTTCTTGCCACAAAGAAGTGCCTCTAATATTGTGGTTTCTAATGTAACAGGGATAGACATTTCGAATCTATCCAATTTTCTTGAAAATTCAGATGTTGAAATTATTGAGAGGTCTTCTTTATTTGTTACTTTCTATACTGAATATGAATTAAGTTTAATCATTTATTTAAACATTTTTATATACCGGCATTAGTTGTGGACATCATGCCGGTTTACAGCAAAACTGGTTAAGCTTGGAAATTACATTTTAACGGGGGAATCAAAACTGGGAGGGGGGTAACAAGAAGTAGAAGAGAAAAGAAATAACGGTAACATTAACATTAACATGGTTCCTCGGTGTGAAGAGGAGAGAGGATAACAAAATATGGTTCCTCAATATGAGGAAGAGAGAATAGATGCAAGGTGGTCTATTTTTTGGAAACGGTGTAGGCTTTTATTCTGGGTAAGCTTGCTTGAACAACCATGTTTTCAATTTCTTTTTGAAGTTGTTCATACACGGTTCGAGGTGTAGATCAGGCGGTAGTGTGTTCCAATGAGTTGGACCTGCTATGGAAAGTGCACGGTCACGTGTAGAGGAGAGATGGGCTGTTTTCAGGGAGGGCACAACTAGGGTGCCTTTTTTGGTCGTTCTAGTGGGTCGATTGGACTGGGTAGTTGTGAAAGGGAAGTCTAGCCAGTTGGAGTTGTGGGTGTGAATTGCTTTATGCATTATGGTGAGGGTTTTGTAGAGAATACGAGAGGCTATGGGGAGCCAGTGTAGGTCTCTAAGGATGGGATTGATGTGGTCGTATTTACAGGAGTTTGCAATGAGTCTCGCTGTAGCATGTTGTAACATTTGTAGTGGTTTAATGGAAGAGTAAGGGAGCCCTAGGAGTAGAGCATTACAGTAGTCTAATTTGGATGAAATGGTGGCCTGGATAACTGTACGGAAGTCTTGGGCATGTAGAAGGGGTCTGAGTTTTTTAAGTACATTAAGTTTGAAAAAGCAGGCTTTGAGAATGGAATTTATGTAGTTCTTCATGCTTAGTTGGTGGTCAAGGAGAACTCCAAGGTCCCTCACAAATGGTTATGTTGAGAGGAGGTGGTGTTTGGTAATATCAGATGGCAGAGGGGAGGAGGATGAGTGAGGGGAGATGAGTAGAAGTTCAGTTTTGTTCGTATTGAGGGCGAGGTGGAAGTTAGTGAGCAGGGAGTTGATGGCTGTGAGGCATTTCTCCCAATGTTCTAGTGCGTCGGAGATGGAGTTCTGGATAGGGATGATGATCTGAACATCATCAGCATAAAGGTAGAACTTAAGATTGAGATCAGAGAGGAGTTGGCAGAGGGGGGTGATGTAAATATGAATGTTCAGTTCCTAGGGGGAGTGGTTCGTATATTTCCTGACCTTGCAAAAACCACGCAAATGCGTAGGAAGAATTTCTTAGTAATGAGGCCTGAGGTTTTGGCACTAGGGGCTAGCTATAATTTGCGCTACCCCTGTAAGTGCGTGATTAAACTTTCAGGGAATACCTATATATTCTTCAGCCCTGAACAACTACGAACCTTCTTGGATGCTCGTATGCAGCAGCCACAATCATAAGGTGGGATTAAAAAAAAAAGTGTGTCTAGTGTTTTGTCAGCCTTTCTTAAATTAAAACTTTTGTTCTCTTAATGTTCTCCTTGTTTTTCATTCCTCTCCTTATTTCCTACGAAAGTTTAGAGATTTACTTAATGCAATTTTTCTAATGACATGAATAGATGTTGGATACCAGTTTCTTTGTAAAGTTATTAATGTAAATCTCTTGTATTTCAAGCAAAGTTTTACTTTGTAAATGTTGAAAATTGGAAAATAAAAAAAAAAAAGGAGTTTATTGACATGTCATCAAACATGCACAGATGCTGTCACACCAGCTATGTAAGTCACTAAATTAAAACCTCGCTTGTCTTTTGGGACCTGGTTCTTGGAGTGATGGTTAGTGGTGGAGCCTGAAGATTGGTGGGTGTTGCTTGTGAGTGTTTGCAGTTGCTTTGGTTGGAATAATTGTGCCTGCTTTTTATTATCTGTTTGTGAGCAGCTTTGTTGCTTTTTCTGTGATTCCTTCTGCTTGTTAGTTTGTCTCTTTTCTGTTTGTCACTCTATGTGCCTCACGGTGAGCTTGCTTTCTTGATGTCTGTGTTTGTGTGCCTGTATTTGGAATGATTGTGGCTGCTGTTTGTGTGTGTGCCTGTATTTGGAATGATTGTGGCTGCTGTTTTGACGGTGGATGTCTGTTCTGCTGGTTGTGGCTGAGAATGTAGTTAGTGGTGGTGGCTGAGGGTTGTGTGGTGGTGAAAGTGTTACTGTTGGTGGTGTCAAGTGCTGCAGGGAGTGCTATACAAGTGTAGTATGTGTAATCTGAATCAGCAGAGAGAAAGACAACAGAAGAGGAGGAGATACCAACAGAGAGTATTCCTAGACCCAGGACAGAGCTTTCGGACCTATCTGAGGAGCAAGTGATGAGCAAATTCAAGTTTAATAAGCAAATCATTGTAAACCTGAATAGTACCTATTAGGGATGTGCAATCATTTTTCCCAAATTAGGCAATGTCAACGAAATTGCCTAATTCAGAATGGTTCGGGAGAACCGAAAAACGATTGAATTTTTCCCGTTAGTGCACACTAACTCCCGATAGTGTGCACTAACCTGAAAATCGGGGCCCCCGAAAAAAAAAATGCCGAACCACGGGAAAAATGAAATTCCCATGGGGGGGCACTGAAATGAAGCCTGACACAAAATTTTTACCAAAGCACATCTCTAGTACCTATTATTCTCTTATTCTCCCTTTTTAGTATCAAAGCAATACTCCTGTTATTCCTCTTCTCCAAATCTCCAGTAGATGTTCATATAGCCAATTGGTGTCCATTGGATCTCCATTCTCATTTCTCTCCTTCTTTTCCACTGGTTGACTATAAATCATTCCTTCAATGGATACTGATGATCCGCAGCTTCCTTCCTAATGAAGGGACCTCTCCCACTTTCTTACTTTGCTTTCCCCCCACACAAATGGTACATCCTAGAACCTGCTTGAATTGTTGTTTATCCCTGCTATTCCATCAGGCCCAAGGAGGACAGTCTACATTTGGGGCCCTTGCCAACGCTTCATAGATGGATGTCCCAGTGAAAGAAGTTAGCCTATTTGAATTGTTGCTGTTTTTCCCTGCTATTCCATCAGGCCCAAGGAGGACAGCCTATATCTGGGGTCCTTGCTGACACTTCATAGGCAGATGCCCCGGTGAGAGAAGTGAGGCGGACAGCCGACATCTGGGGTCCTTGTCGATTTTTCATAGGTGGACACCCTGTGGTGCACCACTGCCAGTGTGCCGAAGCTGTGCACCAAAGCCATGCGCCTAAGGGGAATGCCCCTTATAGCATTTTTTCTGTGTAAGGAACAATAGGCAGAAAAAGAAAAAGGAAGCCTTTCAGTTTACCAGCTGTCCCTTCATCTGTGAGAGGGCCAATGGATGACCATTTACTAAGACTTGGAGACCAAGCGGGAAATACCCCACATGAGACTTCAGGTGAGGCCTCTCTGAGCTTTATAGCTCTTTTCCCACCACCTCAACCTACTTCTTCTCCTATGGGAGGGAGAACTATGAAAATCTCTGGAATTGGTGGTATGCCATGGGAGACTTCTTTGGATTTACCACCTTCTGTGTTAGTAGATGGTAGTGGAAGTGGGGTTGTTGCCGCAGCCCTACCCCAACTGGAGTCTACTCTGGGTTGTGCTGGTGTACATAAGAACATAAGAAAATGCCATACTGGGTCAGACCAAGGGTCCATCAAGCCCAGTATCCTGTTTCCAACAGTGGCCAATCCAGGCCATAAGAACCTGGCAAGTACCCAAAAACTAAGTCTATTCCATGTTACCATTGCTAATGGCAGTGGCTATTCTCTAAGTGAACTTAATAGCAGGTAATGGACTTCTCCTCCAAGAATGTATCCAATTCTTTTTTAAACACAGCTTTTTTAAACACAGCTATACTAACTGCACTAACCACATCCTCTGGCAACAAATTCAGTGTGCTAGTGTGCTAGTGTGTCCGTTGCTGTCCGACGTCTCTACTCCGCCCACCTTACCTCATTGGTAACTCCCTTTAGGGTTGATGGAAGGCTAGCTGCTGCGGTGTCTCCAGGCTGTCCTCCTCCGGCGTTCCCAGACCGGCTCGACGCTGCAAGCCACCATGTTGACCAGCATTGGTGCGAACCTCAGGGGCATCCCCCTGAGATGACGTCACCAGCTCTAGATATTTAAGGTCTCAGTTTTCGCTAACAAGATGAGTTAGCAAGGGATTGGTTTACCTAGCTTCCTCCTGGACACTGCGGATGGGATTCGCTCTCCACAACCCTAGCTACTCTGCCTCCTCAGACTTCACTAGAGGTACCCACTCCTCGGGGGCCTCGCTCTCTCTTTTCTTTTTCTTTCAGGTCGCAGACCGGAACTGGTACTCGTTCCTCGAGGGCCCACGTCCCGGACTTGCTCCTGAATTCCACTTCTGCTAAGAAGTCATCGCTGCTTACAACATTGTGAGTTTCCATCTATCTCTCAGAGCTTTCCCTGGGTCCAGGAACTCGCTCCTCAAGGGCTTAATGCATTCCATCTCCTAGGCTGCCTTAAGAGTCTATTGTGTGAGTGTTACCATCAAGGACTTGTTTCTGAATGCCGCATGCTTTGCCTACTCACTTTTTAGTTTCTCTACAGCTCAGCCACCTTGGGATCGCTGTTCCAGTACCTGAGGAACTACAGCCCAGCCGGGCGCTTCCAGCTCACTACTGCCACCTCTGGTGGTTTACTATATTGTCTAATAAAAGAACTAGTGTGTGTCTGTCTCCTACACTAAGCCTGACCAGTGGTCCCTCTCGGGATTTCCCCGAGGGCATGGTCACCTGCCACTGGTCCAAGGATCCACCCACAACTATTCTAAATAACTACAGATTGCTAATTACCAGCTTTAACAACAGAGCTTTCTGACAGCTGGTTAGTTCACTACCTTTAAGAGAGGAACTGGTAGCAACTGTACCTATCCTTGCTCCAGTAATAGTGAACTTGTCATCTGGTGCAATTGAAGAAGGGACAAAAGGAATTAAAATAACTGAACTAGCTGAAATAACATTGAGGGATGTTTGGAAAATTGTGAGTTGAACTGAAAATGAATTTTAGGCATTCCATTTCTCAATTGTCTTCCTTTATAGAGAGGCAGTTTCTAAATTTTCAGAGTTAGATATTCGAGCCACTAATATTGAGAAACAAAATCCCTCAATTGCTGAATCAATATCAAGTTTATAGGCTTCACTAGTGGCTAATATAAAAGATTGTTTATATTTTCTCAAAAAATGGATTCCCTAGAAAATGCCATGAGGGCAAAAAAATCTTCAAATACATAATTTCCCAAAAACTAGCTTAATGTCCCCATTGGAGTTATTTAGGAAATATATTAACGAGGTATTGCAAATAGCCACAGGAGAAAGAAATTGTTCTTTCTAGTTGTTTTTATGTACCTGAGACTAAGAAACAAGTTATGGAGGAAAGAAATATAGATGCATTTATGTTATTCAATAGCTGTTGCATTGGAGGTGGACCCTTAGCCTGAGGTGGGGTTGACACCACTTGCAGGGCTAGCCCTACGGGTCCCCACCGTGGGAGGCAGAGCTGGCTGGGAGACAGAGGCTGAATGGAGCCTCGCCAATACCAGCTCATAGCGGGGCTGGCTGTTCTTAGGTGGGCCTCCGTCAGATGACTCCCAGTTAAAGAAGTGGATGCAGAGACCTGAGCGCCAAGGAGGACCAGGAACAAGAACGGGTGACGCCCGGGTAGCAGTAAGCCAGAGCCTGAGAGGGCCAAGTCCAGGAAGATACCAAAAGGCGTAATGAAGAACAGGCTGGCATCAGGGTAGGCAGCTGAATTTGGTGAGGTATGGTGTTCAACAGAGCGAGGGTCAAAGCCGAGGATCAGTCCAAAGCGTAGTCCAAAAACATAGTAAAGGTCAAAGCCAGAGATCAGTCTTGAGAGTGGTCCAGACGTAGCAAGGGTCAAAGCCAGAGGTCAGTCCTAAGCATAGTCCAAAACATAGCAAGGTTCAAGCCAGAGATCAGTCAAAGCAAGGCTAGGAAAGGACCAGGAACAAGTCAGGAACAGGAACCAGGAACGGTCAGTATCAAACAATGAGCACACGACAAGTGTGAAGAACTGTTGCCAAGGCGAAGAACTAGTGGCAGGCCCTGCCTTAAGTAGCAGGGCCTGGTGACATCATCATCTGGGGTCGCGGGTTAGTTTCCTGCAGCGGCCCCTTTAAAGATGGCAAGACGCGTGCGCATGTGCCTAGAGGTCAGCAGGACACTGGACAGTGGCGTCTCTCCGCGGGATACGTGGGGAGACCTGCCGGAAGCTGGGGAGGTTCACGGTGGAGGCAGGAACAGCCGAGGAGGCAACAGAGGCTTGGGAGAGTAAGTGGCTGCCCACAGCCATGAGTGAGGATGGGCCAAGACAGGGAGTTGGGTGCCGGAGGTGAGTAAGCCCGGTCGCGGGCCTGCTGCGGACGGGACATGCAACAATAGCTCCAATGTGTCAGCTTCCTTAACTAATTCTTAGGATACAATATCAACAAGAGCTACTTTGATTATTTCTTGTGTTGTTGAAGTAAATAGAGAACTAATTCTACACCAGCATTTTAAATACAAGGCAGAAAAATTCTGTGGAGCAGTTATGCAGATATTCCTGATGTTGCAGGTTTGACACAGTTACGTAGGAGAGTGTTCCTGTCTTTGAAAGCAAAGGTACTATCCTTGGGGGTTTATTTTTCTTAAAATTCAAGTGCTTAATTACTCTCTGTGGAATAAATATACCTTCGTTGATCCCTCGCACTTGGAACTATTTATCAGGAATAAGTCTAATAATGTTTCAGCTACTGCAGAGGTATGATTGTTAAGGAGTAACATTTTTGTTAGACAGATGGATAGCTTTAGGGATGTTTCAACTGAAATGATTTGTATTTACTTATTATTTATTTTCCTTTAAAGGCTCCTTGATGTGGATTTGTAGTATTTGAACTGTTCTACCTGATTTATTGTATTTGTTTCCTATATATAATGAATGTAAATTCAAATATTTGTTAGAACATAAGAACATAAGAACATGCCATACTGGGTCAGACCAAGGGTCCATCAAGCCCAGCATCCTGTTTCCAAGAGTGGCCAATCCAGGCCATAAGAACCTGGCAAGTACCAATAAACTAAGTCTATTCCATGTTACCATTGCTAGTAATAGCGGTGGCTATTTTCTAAGTCAACTCAATTAATAGCAGGTAATGGACTTCTCCTCCAAGAACTTATCGAATCCTTTTTAAAAACACAGCTATACTAACTGCACTAACCACATCCTCTGGCAACAAATTCCAGAATTTAATTGTGCGTTGAGTGAAAAAGAACTTTCTCCGATTAGTTTTAAATGTGCCACACGCTAACTTCATGGAGTGCCCCCTAGTCTTTCTATTATCCAAAAGAGTAAATAACCGATTCACATCTACCCATTCTAGACCTCTCATGATTTTAAACACCTCTATCATATCCCCCCTCAGCCGTCTCTTCTCCAAGCTGAAAAGTCCTAACCTCTTTAGTCTTTCCTCATAGGGGAGCTGTTCCATTCCCCTTATCATTTTGGTAGCCCTTCTCTGTATCTTCTCCATCGCAATTATATCTTTTTTGAGATTCGGCGACCAGAATTGTACACAGTATTCAAGGTGCAATCTCACCATGGAGCGATACAGAGGCATTATGACATTTTCTGTTTTATTCACCATTCCCTTTCTAATAATTCCCAACATTCTGTTTGCTTTTTTGACTGCCGCAGCACACTGAACCGATGATTTCAATGTGTTATCCACTATGACGCCCAGATCTCTTTCTTGGGTTGTAGTACCTAATATGGAACCTAACATTGTATAATTATAGCATGGGTTATTTTTCCCTATATGCATCACCTTGCACTTATTCACATTAAATTTCATCTGCCATTTGGATGCCCAATTTTCCAGTCTCACAAGGTCTTCCTGCAATTTATCACAATCTGCTTGTGATTTAACTACTCTGAACAATTTTGTATCATCTGCAAATCTGATTATGTCACTCGTCGTATTTCTTTCCAGATAATTTATAAATATATTGAAAAGTAAGGGTCCCAATACAGATCCCTGAGGCACTCCACTGCCCACTCCCTTCCACTGAGAAAATTGTCCATTTAATCCTACTCTCTGTTTTCTGTCTTTTAGCCAGTTTGTAATCCACTAAAAGGGCATAAGAACATAAGAACATCGCCACCTATCCCATGACTTTTTACTTTTCCTAGAAGCTTCTCATGAGGAACTTTGTCAAACGCCTTCTGAAAATCCATGTACACTATATCTACTGGTTCACCTTTATCCACATGTTTATTAACTCCTTCAAAAAAGTGAAGCAGATTTGTGAGGCAAGACTTGCCTTGGGTAAAGCCAAGTGGACTTTGTTCCATTAAACCATGTCTTTCTATATTTTCTGTGATTTTGATGTTTAGAACACTTTCCATTATTTTTCCTGCCACTGAAGTCAGGCTAACTGGTCTGTAGTTTCCGGGATTGCCCCTGGAGCCCTTTTTAAATATTGGTGTTACATTAGCTATCCTCCAGTCTTCAGGTACAATGGATGATTTTAATGCTAGGTTACAAATTTTTACTAATAGATCTGAAATTTCATTTTTTAGTTCCTTCAGAACTCTGGGGTGTATACCATCCGGTCCAGGTGATTTACTATTCTTCAATTTATCAATCAGGTCTACCACATCCTCTAGGTTCACCATGATTTGGTTCAGTCCATCTGAATTATTACCCATGAAAACCTTCTCCAGTAGTGGTACCTCCCCAACATCCTCTTCAGTAAACACCGAAGCAAAGAAATCATTTAATCTTTCTGCGATGGCCTTATCTTCTCTAAGTGCCCCTTTAACTCCTCGATCATCTAACAGTCCAACTGACTCCCTCACAGGCTTTCTGCTTCGGATATATTTAAAAAAGTTTTTACTGTGAGTTTTTGCCTCTACGGCCCACTTCTTTTCAACTTCTCTCTTAGCCTATCAATGTCTTACATTTTACATGCCAACATTTATGCATTATCCTATTTTCTTCTGTTGGATCCTTCTTCCAATTTTTGAATGAAGATCTTTTGGCTAAAATTGCTTTTTCACCTCCCCTTTTAACCATGCTGGTAATCATTTTGCCTTCTTTCCACCTTTCTTAATGTATGGAATACATCTGGACTGTGCTTATGACCACGCCTCTTGCACACTTTTAACTTTTATAGCTGCTCCTTTCAGTTTTTTTCTAACAATTTTTCTCATTTTATCAAAGTTTCTCTTTTGGAAGTTTAGCACGAGAGCCGTGGATTTGTTTACTGTCCCCCTTCCAGTCATTAAATCAAATTTGATCATATTATGATCACTATTGCGCAAGCGGCCCACCACCGTTACCTCTCTCATCAAATCCTGTGCTCCACTGAGAATTAGATCTAAAATTGCTCCCTCTCTCATCGGTTCCTGAACCAATTGCTCCATAAAGCTATCATTGATTCCATCCAGGAACTTTATCTCTCTAGCTGTCCCAATGATACATTTACCCAGTCAATATTGGAGTAATTGAAGTCTCCCATTATTACCGCACTACAAATTTGGTTAGCTTCCTTAATTTCTCTTAGCATTTCACTGTCAATCTCACCATCTTGACCAGGTGGACGGTAGTATACTCCTATCACTATAGTCTTCCCCGACACACATGGGATTTCTACCCATAAAGATTCAATTGTGCATTTACTCTCATGAGGGATCTTTATCCTGTTGGACTCTATGCCATCCCGGACATAAAGCACCACACCACCTCCCGGGTGCTCCTCTCTGTCATTGCAAAATAATTTGTACCCCGGTATAGCACTGTCCCATTGGTTGTCCTCCTTCCACCATGTTCAAATCCTTTTTCCTTTATATTTTGGCATAAATGTAATTACCAATAAAGATTACATTTAAAAAATGGTACATCCTGAATGGTTTCTATTAGGGATCTGACAGGATCTCTACACTACTTTTAGATATGTTTACTACATATTATCTTCTACAAGATATATTTGCAACTTTTATCCTGATACTTCCTTTGTCATCATCACCTTCTTATCAGTTCCTGTTTAGAGGACGTGTTAATTTCTATGTAGTTATTAAATCAGAAAAAAAAAATGCTGTTTAAGCCAAAAAATATCCTGATAAACTTGCTGATCACTAAAAAGATCTTAAAACAAAACAACAAAAAAATAAGACCCCTTTTCTGCTACCATGACCAGGGGTTAAACTGTTAAAATATAAAAGGAAACAAAAGTTTTGGTTTGTATGGAAGGGAGTGGTTGTGTAGTATCCCTTTAAAAGAAATTGAAAAAGTTATAGCTGCTCCTCAACTGTGATTCAGAAGCTGTAGTAGGTTTCAGTGGGACATCAGCAACAACTAGCTGGCCTCACAGTAAAATGAATCCCTTTGGGAACTGAGAATATGTTTTACTTTGTAATAGCCACCGGTATCTGAGGAAAGCAGCCTCCTGAAGTTTTCTCTGGGAGCGTATTCAGGAGAACACTTTTTGTCCATGCCTGAAAAATAGTGATGTTATCAAAACCAAAAGTGAAAGCATGAGATATTTGGTATGTGCAGAGGCTAAGCTTTGGAGACATGAGACAGCAGCAGCAGCTCATGTAAGAGAGCGGGGAGATAAGTTTTGAGGGTCCAGCTGAGAGAAGCAATCTGGTAAATTCAAATAAATGCTGAGAATGTTTGTGTGCAGGAGTGAGAGATTCCCGAGAGCATGAGAGAAAGATGTACATATGCCGGGAAATGTGGGTAGTTTATGCTTCCAGCGCTGCGACTGACAGATACAGCACTGGAGTGCTAGGAGCAGATGAGTTCAGACCCTACTCCTGGAAGAGAATTTTTATGCTTTGTGGGGATCGGGGCAGAGTCCAGGGGATGGGGGGGGGGTGCTGCCACTTTACACTATGGCAGGGAGGGGCGGTGACAACCGCATAAAAGATCATTTTGAAATAACCAAGGAAGGAGGTGGGGGAGGGGCATCTACAGAGCCATGAACTATTGCACAGTTTTAATGCCGGACATAACTACACCTTTTTTTCCTGGCGTTAGACTGTGTGATATGCCTGAATTGGCCATAATGCAAATTGTGATACATTTTTTGAATTGTATTTTGGCCATGGGAAGAAGGAGAGGAGGTGAGGAGTGGAGTGGATTGGAGTAGAGAGAGAGAGACAAGAGGAAGACCTCACAGTGTGCAACTATTTATATCTCTATAGGAGGGCCATCTAATAGGTCGAGGTGAGGTGTGGTGGTGGTTTAGGGTTTAGGGGCCAGTTTCTTATGTAGAGTGAGATGTACGAACAGCACAGTACACCTTGGTGAAGATTTGACATCATTTGGAGTGAGGAAAGTATGTCTCACTTCAAATGATGGCAAATCTTCACCAAGGTGTACTGTGCTGTTCTTACTTGTCACTCTACATAAGAAACTGGCCCCTAAACCCTAAACCACCACCACCTCACCTCGACCTATTAGATGGCCCTCTTATAGAGATATAAATACTTGACTAATATGTAAGCCTTGTATATAATCAATCTCTCTCTCTCTCTCTCTCTCTCTCTCTCTCTCTCCATTGTTAGATTATAAGCAGTAACTTATCTAAATATGTCTGTTGTTCCTGAATAGAAGTCTAGTTTTTTTGCATTGGACATCATTTACCATCCAGCAGATGTTAAATAAAATTATTTATTTAAATTTTTAAATTGCCTGTTCCATCACATGTCTTCGAATTAATCTGGCGCAGCATAATGTTTTCTTTATTTTCTTGTATTTCAGTCTCTTCTCCTAACTTTCTGGAGCATATGGAGGTTTACCCATCCTTTAATAGGCACAGTAGAGAAGTGAGATTGCAGGGACTGTGGTAGGTGGCCTTCTATGTGTTTGCCCCGAGATAGGCAGCAGGGTCCACAGAACAACCCATCACTTGCCACCAGAAATCTCACTGTACAACTTTGATCCAAGCAAACAGCAGGTGGGACCCACAGTGGTGTGAGTTTTTTAATGCCTGCCTATGCTTATACCACCAGTCAGTTTACACTATTTTGAAATTTCAAGCAATAGATTTGGCAAGCCTTTTAGGGGTGAAGTCCAACTAAATTCAGCACCCGGGTCTGGCTAGACATGTCCTGAGAGAACATGAACTGAGAACAAATTTCAGATTAGCCTGACCCTTCTCTGTTGTCTCCCTTCCCTGTTCCCCACCACGCCCCTCACTCTCCATTCCAATGCATAATTACTTTCTTCCTGACCTTCCTAATTCTTCTAATCTCCCCCCGCCAGCAATATATTCTGCAGTAATGAAACCATGCAGTAGAGAAGAGTTGGCACATTTAAAGAGCACCACTTGAGAGCTGGCCCAGTGGTTCAGTTGATAACTGCTGTATATAGTAATACACAAAGCCCCTGGTCTGATCCCTAGGTCATGTCTTCTGCTCCCCAGGTTGATGGGGACTGGGAATGCTGTGGAGGCAGCATTCATAGCCCCTGGAGAAGAAATCATAGCCATTGCTTAAGGCTGATATTTAGTGGCTGAATTTAAGGCCCCTGATGCAGTGTTAGGGAAGGATCCATGCTGTGTGAGTCCCAGTCTAGCACTACCACTGCAATGACAGGATTAAACCCAAATTGGGAGGAGATATAAAATAAAGGAAAACCCCCAGAGAAGTTGTAAGTGAAAGCTAATGGCACCAGATCCCAGTCTTAGTTTTGACTGAGCTGGAAGTACAAAGGAGCAGGAAGAAACTGCTCTGTCAAAAAAAAAAAAAAAAAAAGAGCACCATCGCCTCCTGCTGGATAGGAGGGAGGGGGAAGGAAAAAAGGAGATGAAAGAGAGACAGGAAGTGGAAGGAGGGAGAGAAAGAGGAAGCTTTGGGTTATGTGCAGTCTTAAATATCTCTTGGAGAAACCAGTCTTTAGGACAGTTGTGCAAGCATCAATTCTATCATTGTTGGATTATTGCAACTCTGTTCTTCTCGGCTTACCTGCCATGACAATCAAGCCTCTGCAATTATTGCTTAATGCAGCTGCCCATCTTATCTTCAGGCAAAAGAGATGTGATCACATTACCCCCATGCTTGTGGACTTTCATTGGCTTCCCATTATGGAATGGATCGAATGTAAAATTGCTATTACCACCTTTAAACTGATCTCTTCAGACATGTCACCATGGGGCAATGCACTTTTACAAATGTATTGCCCCACACGCTAACTACGCCCTTCTCAAAGGGGCCTCCTGGATGTGCCTTCAGTGCGCCAAGCAAGATTATGCTGCACCAGGGACTGTGCCTTTTCTGTGGCAGCTCTGATTTTGTGGAATGCACGGCCTGAGGCTCTATGCTTAGTTGACAGTCTAAAATCTTTCAAATCCTTGCTGAAAACATGGCTATTTAAGGCAGCGATTGAATTGATCTGAGAATTGTCTAATCAAACTATTGGTTTATGTTAGCAGTAACTGAGCTGATCTCATGTATGTGTTTTTATGTGATTATGTTGGTCAATATTATTTTATGATTGTACTACTTGTACATCACCTAGTTTTCTTGCTTTACGCGGTTTATAAATACAAATAAAGATAAAGAGTGATAGAAACAGAGAAGTGACAAGGAATGAGAGGTGAGGACAGAGATCAATGGATGAAGAAGGAAAGAAACATAGGGCAGAAGAGGGCATGAGAAAGACAGAGGTCAGGATGGGGAAGGAAAAGGAGACAGACCAAACTGGGTAGGTTAAAAAATGCTGAGACACATGTGGAGGCCAGAAAATTGAGAAATTGGAAAGAGGGACAAAAGACTAAAAAGCCCAGGATGAGATGGTGAGAGTTCTTCAATTTTTTATTTTACACTTAGTCCCATATTAGCCAATCTGTTCATATCCCAGCGTGTCCTTTGTGGTTTTGATGTGGCCTGAAACTGGCAGCCCCTCATGCAGTGAGATGCCACCCTCCAATGCAACGAGATGCTGCTGGCACACTATGTGGCTGGATGCTGCGGGCCCTAACCAGCCATGCTTCTCCTTAGGCATGTGCATGCCCAATGTCATTCTATTTATAAGGTCCATGGCTGGAAAAGGCCCATGGCGCCTTCTGATGACCTCACATGACTAGCCCTATAGAAACATAGAAATATTGGCAGAAACGGAACAAATGGTCCATCCAGTCTGCCCAGTAAGATTGTGCCGTATAGGTTACCTCATGCTTATATGTTTCCCAATCCATAAAATTCAGAGCCCTCATTGATTGCTGTTTGAATCCCGTTCCCTTTTCCCCCCCCCCCCCCTTGCTTATCAGTTTACCACACTAGACCTCGTTGATTGCAGTTGAATCCAATTCCCTGTTACACCTTTCTATTGAAGCAGAGAGCAATGTTTGAGCTGCATCACCAGTAACAGTCTTGTTGTTTAAGGGTAGTAACCGCCACATCAGCAAGTTACCCCCATACCTGTTTCCCCAGACCGTAAGAGTAGAGGCCCTCGGTTGCTGAATGAATCCAATTCCCTTCTCCCCCTGCTAGTGAAGCAGAGAGCAATGATGGAGTTGCATTCAACAGTATCAAAGCTCATTAGTTTAGGGTAATAACCTCCGCACCATCAAGTTATTGCATGCACACTTTTCTTCATTTCCATCCTTTAACCTTTAGGGTTCCACAGTATTTATCCCATGCCCCGTATAAAGGGTTCTTCTGGTTCTTCCCTCACTGCCTCAGCAACAGGTCCAGCTATTTTATTTATTTATTTATTTATTTGCTTTATAATACTTATATCCTGCCTATTGTAAAACAATTGTTACTAAGTGGGTTATAACAACATAAAATCAGCAATCACAAAATACAACAAATGATTACAATATATAAAATAAAAGTCTACAACAACCCTTATTTCATGCTAGCTATCAATGTGAACTCACGTCCTCCGGGTTAAAAACCTGCTTAAATAAGTAAGCTTTAAGATGTTTTCTAAAATAACAAATATCTTGCACACAGATTCTCCAGCAAAGAGTTCCAGAGCTTAGTCCCATCACAGAAAGACTTCTTGATCATGTCGTATTTAATCTCATTTCTCTTGCTGTTGAGATTGCCAGTAGCTTCTTCTCACTGGACCACAAAAAAACAAGCAGAGATATAATATTTCAACAAATTTGCTGAATAAGATGGTTCCTCCAATTCAGCCACTTTGAAAACTAAATAAGAATCTTAAAAATCAATACAAAATTTCAATGGTAACCAATGCAAGTCTTGAAGATGCGGAAAAATATGCTCCCACCACTGGCAACCTGCAATAAGGCATGCTGCAGAATTCTTTAAAACCTGAAGCGCCCTAAGAGAAACCACTAGCAATCCTACAAAGAATTGCAATAATCTGCAGTTGAGACTATAAATGTTTGCGTCCACTTCATGTAGAAGGTGTTGCTTCCAGTGTTCTTGTCTTCCATCCAGCCTTGTGTTCAGTCTTCATTCCAGCCTTGTCTTCAGTCCTTGTCCAGCTGTCTTTGTTTTGTCTTCATTCCAGTCTGTTTCTTCCACGTTACCCGCCTGTTCCTGTCCTCACCTGCCCGCCCTGCCAATTCATCCTTCTCCTCCCATGGACAGATATCTGGTTTGACGTTGGTCTGAACCTTCAGATAAGACTGACAGCTGCCTGCCTCTGACCCAGCTTATTATGGACCTTCTCTCCTGCTCTCAGCAGAGACTCCACCTAAGTCCTGCTGGCCCCGGCACCCAAAGGCTCAACCCAAGGGGAATGTGGGCTGGTATAGGTGAAGGTCCTGATTGGTCTCTGCTTCACCTGGGTCCACCTGCCAACAGTGGGACCCAGTAGGTAGAGCCAATCCTGCTTCAGCCCAAGGGTCCACAGACCCAACAACTGTGTCCCAGGATTCCAGTGTAGGTCCAAATAATAGTTCTTATAACCTGCTTTTTGCAAGACCAGGCTTTTCTCTGTCCTCTTTATACAGCACTGATAATTAACACTGTCGCTGCATTCAATAAACATACATGAGAAGAATAGTAGTTTCCAACTTCTTTACTGATAGTTGATTAGATGACTGAATAATATTTACAGCTTCAATTTGTTTCTTGGTTGAAGTCAATAAATAATAAGACAGTAGAAAGATTTAATAAACTTGTGACTCTACTTCTTTAGCTAAGTCACTACTTTCACTGGAAGCACTTTATATACAATTAATTCCTTCTTCCTCCCAATTATTCCAAATTCACCCAGTTTATCAGATTGAAATTTGTTCAGTCCTGCTTCAGTCCCAAATTGTATCTTTATCTCTTCCCACTGAAGGTGGTTAGAATACAGTTGCCAATATTTTATCAGAACTTAGCCCCAGATCTTTTCTTCCTCTAAATTCTTTAATCCTTTATCTCCTTAGGCAGCATCTAAAGGGCACTTCATGTCCTTTTTATATTTCCCTTGAGTTAATAACAACAAAGTGTTATATTTGGCGAGACACCTCCTCACCCCTTATGTGGCTGGGCCCGTCTCATAGTCAGCGCAAAGCCTCCTGCTCTGAATGCAATTCAGCATGGCCCAAGACACCTCCAGCTGTTGCTCCCACTACCTTCCCTCGGGTGTGCATGTGCATGCATTATATAGTAGGGATGTGAATTGTTTTTTGACGATTTAAAAATTCATCCGATATATTTTAAATCGTCAAAAATCGTTAGAGGCGATATACAATAGGAATTCCCCCGATTTATCGTCAAAAATCGTAAATTGGGGTAAGGGGGAGGGGAAGGGGGAGGGCAGGAAAACCGGCACACTAAAACAACCCTAAAACCCACCCCGACCCTTTAAAATAAATCCCCCACCCTCCTGAACCCCCTCAAAATGTCTTAAATTACCTGGGGTCCAGTGGAGGGGTCCCGGTGTGATCTTCCACTCTCGGGCCACGGGTGCAATACAGCAATATGGCCATACTGCCGGCGCCATTTTGCAATACGGCAATACAATTCGAGTGCAGGAGGTCGCTCCCGGTCCCCCGCTGGACTTTTGGCAAGTCTTGTGGGGGTCAGGAGGCCCCCCCAAGCTGGCCAAAAGTCCCTGGGGGTCCAGCGGGGGTCCGGGAGCGATCTCCTGTGCTCGTGACGTCGGGGGACAGGAACCAAAATGGCGCCAGCGCTACCTTTGCCCTGTCATATGACAGGGCAAAGGTAGCGCCGGCGCCATTTCTATTAACGCACCCGTGGCCCGAGAGTGGAAGATCACACCGGGACCCCCCCACTGGACCCCAGGTAATTTAAGACGTTTTGGGGGGTTCGGGAGTGTGGGGGATTTATTTTAAAGGGTCGGGGTGGGTTTTAGGGTTGTTTTAGTGTGCCGGTTTTCCCGCCCGCCCCCGATTTACGATTTACACGATTTAAAAAACAAAACAAAACCGCGTCGATCCGATTCCCTCCCCCCCCCCAACCAAAATCGATTGTTAAGACGATCGATCACACGATTCACATCTCTATTATATAGGCCCCATGGTGGAAAACATTGAGTGGCGCCTTCCTATGATGTCAGGCCAACTGGCATATTTAAGCAAGGGCTTCACACACTATCTACTGCCTTAGTAGTGCATGTTGCTTTCGAGTTCCTGGTACCTGTGTCCTGTGTTCCTGATTCTTCATCCAGCCTTGCCTGTCCAGCCTTGTCTCATCAATTGTCTTCTGTATGTCTTTGTTCACCCTTTGCCTGACTTCCAGATTCTGACCTCTTGCTTGGACCTGACCATGATTGCCTGCTGCCTGGAACTGACTTCTTGCCTGGACCTGACCACCCTTGTCTGCCAACTGCCGCAACCTTGGCCTGTCTCCCTTAGTTTGCTGCCTGCCCTGACCCCAGGGTGCCATTGGACTCTTGCTTTATTCACCGCCCTAGTCCTGCCAACCATCACAACCCAAGAGCTCAAGCTGCAGGTAAGGCAGCTGGTATAGGTGAAGCTCCAGACGGTCCTGCTACAAGGCGCATTCACCAGCTTCCGGCATAGGCCTCATATGTTCACCTATGAGGCTGTGACAATTATGCTGCAGCACAGAGGGTTCACATCCACACCACCTATCACACAAAGTGCTTGTTACCTTTACTTTGTCTCTTAAAGTTTCCTTCCCTCTTATGCCATCGGCAGGGATCCTCTCCTCCAAATGAATTCCTCTAAGCTCCTTAGGTCCTTTCATGGTGAAAGACACCTCACTCTCAATGGTTTGGTTACTGTGTCCCAGGTACCAAGGGCCATCAGCTCCCAGTGGAACAAAAAATAGGCTTTCAACCCAAAAGGGGAAAAAACAAAGAACAAGACAGGAAGGGTGGAATACAACTTTTGTCATGAATCAGATGAGACAATACAAAAGTATATTAAAAGATAACTTGTCTGCATCAGGTCACTGTCAGGTCTATCCTCTGAAGGAGAGATAGCACTCTTCAGGTCCTCCTTACCACAAATACACCCTTGAACACAGGGATGCCCCAAACCATTGCAACAAAAGGGACTAGCTCTCACAGGGAATTATCCAAAAATCAGTTTAAAAGTGTCAAAAACATGCTTAAAGGCTGGATAAATAGATCAACAGGAGGCTTCCTTCTCCCTTTCCCATAAATTAGGAAAAAATGTAAGACAGGAGGCAGAAAGCTCCTGCTTCCTTGAAAGACTAACTAAAAATCCATGAGGATAGATGGTGCTTTGGGATAATAAAAAGCTAGGACACTCCATCTGATGTTCCCACATGGGGGAGCACAACCCAAACCTCTCTCACTAATTTCTACACAGCACCTCCCAAATCAAGTGGTACACATCTTTTAGTTAGAACAACCAAAGGTTCTTTACAATTACAAAGTGTTCCCCACTCCCTTCCTTTGAGTGACTGTGCTCTAGGGATGTGAATCGTTTTTCAACGATTAAAATTATCGTCTGATAATGTTAATATCGTCTTAAATCGTTATAGAACACAATACAATAGAAATTCTAACGATTTATCGTTAAAAATCGTTAAATCGTGTTAGTGCGCACTAACGGGAGTTAGTGCGCACTAACAGAAAATGATACAAATTGACACTTTCCAGGTCAGTAAAGGTCAGTTAGGAATGAATATGTGTTCCTATTGGCTGGCTGCCCTCTTATCTATTGATGTTACCAAGGTTCCCACTGAGGTGATGGTTGGGGGGATGGGAAATGGAACTGGAAACTCACGAACACCAACAGAAAATGAAACAAAGTGTTGACACTTCCCAGGTCAGTAAAGGTCACTTAGGAATGAATATGTATTCCTATTGGCTGGCTGTGCTCTTATCTATTGATGTTACCAAGGTTCCCACTGAGGTAATGGTTGGGGGGATGTGAAATGGAAACAGTTGGAAGCTTGACAAAAAAAGTAACGTGATGATCATCACTCATGTGACTAGAACTTGTTTGTTTATTATTTTTGTTATTTTTGTCAGGAAGCTCCCCCCGTCTGTGAAGCCAGCCTCTCACTAGTAATGCAGGGAAGGAGCTGTCTCACCGTTCACCATCCTCCCCCCCCCCTCACCCACACACCATTCACTGGCTGGGACATGGGGAAGGGAGGAGTGAAGGTCAGGAAGCTCCCCCCTGTCTGTGAAGCCAGCCTCTCACTAGTAATGCAGGGAAGGAGCTGTCTCACCGTTCACCATCCACCCCCCCCCCCCTCACCCACACACCATTCACTGGCTGGGACATGGGGAGGGGAGGAGTGAGGGTCAGGAAGCTCCCCCCTGTCTGTGAAGCCAGCCTCTCAATAGTAATGCAGGCGGGATAGGGCACTGCATGCAGGAAGATCACAACATCCCTGGTGTCAGGGTTAGGGCACTGTGTGCAGGAAGATCACAGCACTCCTGGTATTAATAGGGATAGGGCACTGTGTGCAGGAAGATCACAACACCCCTGGTGTCAGGGTTAGGGCACTGTGTGCAGGAAGATCACACCACTCCTGGTATAGGATAGGGCACTGTGTGCAGGAAGATCACAACACCCCTGGTGTCAGGGTTAGGGCACTGTGTGCAGGAAGATCACAACACTCCTGGTATTAATAGGGATAGGGCACTGTGTGCAGGAAGATCACAACACTCCTGGTATTAATAGGGATAGGGCACTGTGTGCAGGAAGATCACAACACCCCTGGTATCAGGATTAGGGCACTGTGTGCAGGAAGATCACAACACTCCTGGTATTAATAGGGATAGGGCACTGTGTGCAGGAAGATCACAACACTCCTGGTATTAATAGGGATAGGGCACTGTGTGCAGGAAGATCACAACACCCCTGGTATTAATAGGGATAGGGCACTGTGTGCAGGAAGATCACAACACTCCTGGTATTAATAGGGATAGGGCACTGTGTGCAAGAAGATCACAACACTCCTGGTATTAATAGGGATAGGGCACTGTGTGCAGGAAGATCACAACACTCCTGGTATTAATAGGGATAGGGCACTGTGTGCAGGAAGATCACAACACTCCTGGTATTAATAGGGATAGGGCCACTGTGTGCAGGAAGATCACAACACCCCTGGTATCAGGATTAGGGCACTGTGTGCAGGAAGATCACAACATTCCTGGTATTAATAGGGATAGGGCACTGTGTGCAGGAAGATCACAACACCCCTGGTATCAGGATTAGGGCACTGTGTGCAGGAAGATCACAACACTCCTGGTATTAATAGGGATAGGGCACTGTGTGCAGGAAGATCACAACACTCCTGGTATTAATAGGGATAGGGCACTGTGTGCAGGAAGATCACAACACCCCTGGTATCAGGATTAGGGCACTGTGTGCAGGAAGATCACAACACTCCTGGTATTAATAGGGATAGGGCACTGTGTGCAGGAAGATCACAACACCCCTGGTATTAATAGGGATAGGGCACTGTGTGCAGGAAGATCACAACACTCCTGGTATTAATAGGGATAGGGCACTGTGTGCAAGAAGATCACAACACTCCTGGTATTAATAGGGATAGGGCACTGTGTGCAGGAAGATCACAACACTCCTGGTATTAATAGGGATAGGGCACTGTGTGCAGGAAGATCACAACACCCCTGGTATCAGGGTTAGGGCACTGTGTGCAGGAAGATCACAACACTCCCGGTATTAATAGGGATAGGGCACTGTGTGCAGGAAGATCACAACACCCCTGGTGCCAGGGATAGGGCACTGTGTACATGAAGATCACAACACCCCTGGTGCCAGGGTTAGGGCACTGTGTGCAGGAAGATCACAACACTCCTGGTATCAGGGTTAGGGCACAAGTTCTAGTCGCATTGACTGATCACATTACTTTTTTTGTCAAGCTACCAACTGTTTCCATTTCCCATCCCCCCATATACTGTCAGTGGGAACCTTGGTAACATGAATAAATAAGAGGGCAGCCAATAGGAATACATATTCATTCCTAAACTGACCTTAACTGACCTGAAAAGTGTCACATTGTATCGTTTTCAGTTAGTGCGCACTAACTCGAGTTAGTGCGCACTAATCGGAAAAAACGATTTTTAACAATTTTTTAACTAAAAAATCGTGCCAAACACGATTTTCTTCTCCTGACAAACGATTTCGATCGTTAAGACGATAGGGCACACGATTCACATCCCTACTGTGCTCTCTCTTGTGCTGCTCCACTATCTTGCACTCCCATTCTATGTCCTTCATCCATAGGCAATCCTTGTCCATATGGTCACCCATTTTACAGAAGGAGTATGGCTGTGGCACTGGTTCCATTTTAAGTTTACCCCTTCTTACCAAGGATTCTTCATTTTCTTCTTTGTCATAGAGACAACCCTCTTCCTCATGTCCATTCTTGGCACAAAGTGTCAAAAGGAACAAACCATCTGGACCCTAGCCAATCAGGAAGGTAGATACCTTTAATTCCCCTTTTCTTCTGATTCTTTGGTCATCTTTGGTTTCAAAGTCCTCCCTTGTCAAAGCCTCTGGGTTGGCTAAGTCATCAGGTTGACATCCATGGCCTTAGTTCCTTTATATCAGCAGTCTCTATCCAAATGTCCTCACTTCCCAAAGTTGAACAAGCAGAGTAACCTGATGGCTCTGCTTTAAATATGGAGGCAGAGTTGTCATGCTCTGAGGAATTTTGTTGGGGTCCTATGCTCTGACTGCCACACAAGGGAGCCTGCAAGGTTGTCTCTCTAGTCTCCGCACTATTTCTGGCTGAGCCTGTTGAAAGGCATCTGCCACTTCCAAGACTTTCTCCAGGGTGAGCCCTGGATATCGACACACCCAATTCTGCATGGGTCTGTCTAGTCCATCCAGGAACTGCTCCAAAAGAACCTGATTAGCTACCTCAAGGCTTGTCTTTGCCTCAGGCTGTAGCCACTTCCACTTGGCATCTGTTAGCCGATGGAAATGGCTACATGGGGTTTGCCCTGGCTGTAGAGTACTCCTTCAGAACTGCTGCTGGTAGGTCTCTGTTCACAACCTGCTCTTTCAATGATGGTGGTTTTGACCATGGAATAGTCAGCTCTCCCATCAGGATTGGCTGATTGGAAGGCTGCTTGACTATTTTCAGTGAGTAGGTGTTAGGAATTGTTGACCCTTGGCCTGAGGTGGGGTTGATGCTAACTGAGGGTTTGAGCCCCACAGGTCCCCACTGTCGGGAGGTGAGGCTGGCCAGGAACAGAAGTAAGCTGGGACTTCGCTGGTACCGGCCCTCGTTCCCCGCAGGTTGAGCCCTTGGGTGCCGGGGCCGGCCAGACTTAGGAGTACCTCTGTGTGGCTGGTCCCAGAGAGAGTAGACGACTGGATGCAGAGGGAGTTGGAGAGGTTAAGTACAGTCAAAGACAGGAGCACTCTCAGAGGAGGAAGGAGAGAGAGTCATGGCATGCAAGGTCACAGTAGCTCCGAAGACTGTAGAGCAGGCCACGCGGGGGATGGCCTCGGGATGAGGAGATGCAGGTGTGGAGAATGGAACTGTGGTATGCTGAATAGAGGCTAGAGTGGGGAACCCGCTGTAGCAGGTGCCAGTACAGTAGCAGCACAGCGGAACTGCTCGAGGCACAGCAATGCGATGACAGGACCTTCTGTAGAAGAAGCGCTGGGGAGTGCCCCGAGGAGCGGGGACAATGAGACACAGTCTGGTAGAGTTACAGCGCTGAGCCAGGTCTTGATGCAGTGCTACCCCAAAAGAGTAGCACTGCACCAAGCCCCTAGGAGTGGGAAGCACTGGGAGAGAGTCCAGGTGAAGTAGCGCTGATCCAGGCCCCGAGGAGCGGGAAGCACTGAGAGAGAGTCCAGGTCAAGTAGTGCTGTGCCAGGCCCCAAGGAGTGGGAAGCGCTGAGAGAGAGAGTCCAGGTGAAGTAGTGCTGAGCCGGGCCCCATGGAGTGGGAAGCACAGAGGGAAAGTCCGCGCTTCCCGCTCCACGGGGCCCGGCTCAGGAACAGGCACCAGGAGCAAGAACAACAGGTCCGTGGAAAAGGAACAGGCACCAATAGGAACCAGGGAACGCGTTGCCAAGTCGGTTCATGGTGGTTGGAGGTAAGGCTTAAATATCCCGGGTCTGTGATGTCATCAGCTGGGGACAAGCCTGGGGTTCCTGCCATTGGCCCTTTAAAGGGAGGACAGATGGCACGTGTGCCTAGGAAGGCCCAGGGTCGGTACGCTGGTTGGCGGTGTCCCAGCCGCCATGTGGAGCACAGGGAGCCAGGAGGAACACGGCGTCAGCAACTGGCCAACACCGCAAGAGTACCGGGGGTGGTGAGCTAAGCATGGACATTATGTGAGTTGAGCCTGCCGCGGGTGGATGCTGCTGGCGACGATAATAGTAGGTCTGTAAGGTATGTAATCCAACTGGCTTCTGGGCAGTCCATCAGCCGATGAGTTCTTTCAAAATTCTTTAAGAACATATCTGCTTCTTCCCCTACCTTCATCTTAAACAAAACAGGAGGTGGAGGGTGTGCCTGCGTCATTGTGGTTTGCATTTCTTATGCCAACTGTGTCAGTACTGTTTTCTGGTTGCTCACCAATGTCAGCTGCTGGGCCACTTGTGCAGACTATCAGAGCCAGTAGGCTCCCATTTTCGGCTGCCCCTCAGTGAAGGCCTGCATGGCTCACACCATTTTCGGCTGCCCCTCAGTGAAGGCCTGCATGGCTCACACCATGCTAGCCTACTGGCTCTGATAGTACAAAAGTTTGCTGAAGGGCTTTGCCCTGTTCTGGAACACTCAACACAACCTCCTTTCTTCTTGCAGGAAAAAATAAAGCCTGTCTGTTCAACTCTGATTCACTATAGATATAAGTCCCTCACTCTAGATGAAGCTATCCTTTTAGCCTGTTTGTAAATTAAACTTTCAGCTGTCATTGCAGCAAGGCCCAATGAAAGAGAAAATTAACAGAAGGCAAAAAAAAAGTCCCATTTTTCTTCTTTTGGCATGGTTTCTCTATATGTGCAAGGCTTTAGCACAGAAATTCCCTAACTGACACGTGTGGCATTGTGAACAGCACTCTATCCACTCCTGGTACCCCTTTGCCCCTTTACAGTGCCTTATTCATGCCACTTTGGTGCCACTTTGCCACAGTCTAAGTACCTTGGAGGTCTTTTCTCGTTCTGATGATTGCTCCCCAGAAGTTTCATCAGAATTGATAAGAAAACCCCAATTCTGCAGCCAAAAATAGGCTGCAAATATTTCCCCCATTGACTTTAATGGGAAAACAGAAAGTGAATCAAACAAATCAAACGAATTGGAGTTTCCCCCATGAAACGAATGCAATACATTTGGGTCTTGGTGAAATGAATAAGAATCGAAACAAATTTTTTCCTTCTGCACTAGAGATGTGAATCGTGTCCTCGATCGTCTTAACGATCGATTTCGGCTGGGAGGGGGAGGGAATCGTATTGTTGCCGTTTGGGGGGGTAAAATATCGTGAAAAATCGTGAAAAATCGAAAAAACGTAAAATCGCAAAACCGGCACATTAAACCCCCTAAAACCCACCCCCGACCCTTTAAATTAAATCCCCCCCCCCCCCAAATGACTTAAATAACCTTCGGGTCCAGCGGCGGTCCGGAACGGCAGCGGTCCGGAACGGGCTCCTGCTACTGAATCTTGTTGTCTTCAGCCGGCGCCATTTTCCAAAATGGCGCCGAAAAATGGCGGCGGCCATAGACGAACACGATTGGACGGCAGGAGGTCCTTCCGGACCCCCGCTGGACTTTTGGCAAGTCTTGTGGGGGTCAGGAGGCCCCCCCCAAGCTGGCCAAAAGTTCCTGGAGGTCCAGCGGGGGTCAGGGAGCGATTTCCCGCCGCGAATCGTTTTCGTACGGAAAATGGCGCCGGCAGGAGACAACAAGATTCAGTAGCAGGAGCCCGTTCCGGACCGCTGCCGTTCCGGACCGCCGCTGGACCCGCAGGTTATTTAAGTCATTTGGGGGGGGGTTCGGGAGGGTGGGGGGTTTAATTTAAAGGGTCGGGGGTGGGTTTTAGGGGGTTTTAGTGTGCCGGCTCACGATTCTAACGATTTATAACGATAAATCGTTAGAATCTCTATTGTATTGTGTTCCATAACGGTTTAAGACGATATTAAAATTATCGGACGATAATTTTAATCGTCCTAAAACGATTCACATCCCTATTCTGCACATCCCTAATTTTAAAATCCCAAAACAATTTTTGGTTCTGTCCTTTTTGTAATTTACTGTAGTGTTCAGTATACTATCAGCGACACACAGGGTGACTGCATGCATCTGTGAGGGAGATGAATGGGCATCTCCCCATGTTTTCTCAGGTACTAATTTTGAAGTGTATGATACAGACAACCATACACTTCAAAATTTTGGAGACCCTCCATGTAAACCTAGTGGGTCCCGAAAAGGTTGCCTTCCCTCTCACTTCCTCACACCTTTTAACATCAGAATTACTCCCCAGCCAAATGGAATGTAAAGATTCAGAATCTGACTCCATTTGTCTAGTGGTATCTGCTAAAATTTTGCTAACGCCTGTGTTGTTCTTTTTCTTTTTTTTTTAAAGCATTTGGCTCTAGACATTTTACTAAAAATTTCCCTTCTTGCTGGGAGATGGAAGTGTTCTCTTTTAAAACACTTATCCCGTTCTTTGGGGTCAGTGCATAAGTGGAGCGCTCATCGCAATTTTCCACCTTCTCAATGATTTCCAGATTTATTAACTGAACCGCCTCTCCTTTAGCCTACCTTTCAGTACAGCTGGCACTTTTCTGGCTGCAAGTTCTATAAAATGGCATGCTTTTCTAAGTTAGATTTTGTGCGTCACAGACAATTTCCCTACCCGGGAAAGTAATGGCATGATGCTGTGCTTCCATTTTTGTCATCGCTACATTTTTTTTTGAACCTCCATGACATGCACTACCTTTTTCCTTGCCCAGAGGTTGATGTGTTTTCAGCTCCAGGATACAGCATAGACAGCTAAAACAATTCCAAATGTCACTGGAACTCTGTGGAGAAGTGCAGACTGCTCCATGTAAAGCAGAGGAGTTTCTTGTGGGAACCTGTGGAATGGCTGCAGAAACCTGGACCTCTTCAGCCGTCTGCACTGTAGATACCTTTCCTGGTGCTAGTGCTGTCATGGAAAAACTGAACCACACCCAAATATGAAAGGGTTCAGAATATTCAGGCTTTTGTGAGCAGTGATTTCTTAAAGAGATATTACCCAATTGTACATAAGGCCAATGTTACAATGCTTTTGATGAAAGAGCCCCAAATGTGTATATATAATTCATATACTACTTTTTAGAACAATTTATAGAGTAAAGTCTTTTCAGAGCATTTTAGAATAGCAAAGGAAAGGAGTAAAGAGAAATGAACAAGACAAAGGTGACTCAGTCTCTGTGGGTAACATATGCATCGAGTGTTGATGTCATGAGCGTCACACAACCCCATCATATTATTTTACATAGCAACATGGGTTGGGAGCAAGGATGTTGGAGGGTCTATTGTTAAGTGTGGCCGTAAACAGGGCTTACACTTGGCATTAGGCCAATCATTTTTGGGTGGCAAGTAAGTATGTGTGTGTGTGCTATAGGAAGTGGGAGGGGGCGGGGCTGAACTTCAACTACAAGGTTAAAGAGTTTCAAGATTTTCCTGATTTAAAAAATTTAAGGTGGGAATTGAAAAACCAGGGCCAGCTCACTTGTTCCTTTCAACTGGGATCCAAGTGGTCCCCTTGCAGCGAAGGCAAATACATTGTTTAACCTCTGTACTGGCCAGGTTTTGCTTTGGTATTCTGAGATAAACACAACATTTAACCCTTAGAAATGTGCTTGTTCTGAAGTCCTATCACATGTTTTACTGTGCGTGCAAGCTGAAAAATACTGATTCTGGGTGTGAAAAAGATTCAGTAAGAGCTGTATATTTGAATCAAAATTCCTGGTATCAATTATAATGCAAAATAAAACACTAATATAAATACAGTGATGGGTATAATATAATTTTAAAAAAATATGTGACTTCATAGTAGCACAGTAGTGCAATCTAAATATTGCAGCACAGACGTGGGAACCACCGTTCAAATCTTATCGCTCCTTGGCATTCGCTATGTGACCCAGAAAAAGTCACCAAACTTCCCCATACCTCAGTCTCCTTGATCTTTCTCATCCCACCCAATATAGCTGCTTGTTTTATCCATGTAACCTTTGCAAGCGGCGCATTGTTGCTGTGTGAAACAATGCTTATTGATGTTGGACTCAGTGGCCTTCCTTGATAAAACCAACAATAAACAAAACCAAATCCTATTTGTACAGTGGTGTGTGTGCTGGCACGGGAATGATTGTTGCCTTATTTCTGCCTTGGTTTCAATCTATTTCTTTATAAGCCCTTTTAGGATGGGGTTGGCAGTAATGGAAGCCATTTCTGCAGATAAAACATTGTTTTACCCGCGGACATGGAGTTTTTGAAAATTGCCTACCTTTTATGCAGGTAAAAGTCAGCGCGTTGTTTAACAATATGCAGACTTTTACCTACATACTGCAGGGACATCCCTGCGAACGGGGTTAAGTTGGGAGGAGGCAAGAAAGCGCATGGTCTTGAAGTTTCAAATAACAACAAAAGATATTGCCAAAAATCTCCAAAGAAAGCTCTTCACCATCAGCCGAAGAATTTTTTTATATAAGGAATGGGACCGCATTAGCAAGCCTTCGACGATGTACTCAGTGCCACAACCAAGCCGTCCGGTCTTCTCGATCATTTGCGGCCCGTACCAAATTATTTTGCAAAATACACCATCCGGTGTTACCAAAATGTATTGTTTATATTGCCCTTTACATGAAACTTATGGTAGTTGTAAAAAATTCAATATGAATGACTCTTGTGAATTCAAAAACGACTCGAGACAGCGGCCGTGTTTCACAGCCACTAGGCTGCTTCATCAGGAGTCAGTAGTGCAATCAAGAGTCTGTTCAGACGGGATGCCAAGTCTCCATACACTACTGACTCCTGATGAAGCAGCCTAGTGGCTACGAAACACGGCCGCTGTCTCGAGTCGTTTTTGAATTCACAAGAGTCATTCATATTGAATTTTTTACAACTACCATAAGTTTCATTTAAAGGGCAATATAAACAAATAATTTTGGTAACACCAGATGGTGTATTTTGCAAAATAATTTGGTACGGGCCGCAAATGATCGAGAAGACCGGACGGCTTGGTTGTGGCACTGAGCACATCGTCGAAGGCTTGCTGATGCGGTCCCGTTCCTTATATAAAAAAATTGTTCGGCTGATGGTGAAGAGCTTTCTTTGGAGATTTTTGGCGATATCTTTTGTTGTTATGTGTTCTTTTGAGCTGATAGGTTCGCAGTGCTGCTCTTTGTAGTTCTTTTCTTGAAGTTTCAAAACCATGCCTGTTGGTTTGCGGGGGAAAAGCACCCGTGGAAAGAGCAGGTGAAAATCTCTGCAGGAACATTTCCCTGCATGTAGTTGTTCTTTGATAATTGGCACAAACCCCGCAGGTAAGAACTACCCCCAGTGTTAAGAACAATGTGGGATGTTTAATTATTACCTCTGTAGTCTATAGGAACACTGTTCCAAAAACTCTACCCCCAAATTCCGTTCTTATTGTTGCAAGAGAAGTAATGATTGAGACAAGGAAAGTTATAAAGAGCCTTCTTACTGTGCGGTACAATATACAGATTCCAGGAAAACAATTTGTCATCAGGGGAGGAGGGCTCCTCATGGATGACAAACACAGGACTAATCTCTGTGTCTTCTTGTTAGAAAATGAAATGTGAAGGTAATCTGCTTTGGTTAGTTCCTCATTGTAGCATCCCTGTAAAATTGTTCCTGTCAGACCTAAAAACAGGTGCTGCCTTAGATTCTAATGACAAAAATAAATGATGTTGTCTGCAAATCAAATCGTCATTATCCTTTTTTTCCCGCTTACAGTGGCAGAATATTTTTTTTTTCTCTCAAGTCAGAGATTTCTCTTTTTTGTAGTCTTTCAGAGCATGCTAGCTATAAATAATTAAAACATGCCCTTTCCTTACACCACCAAACAAACAATGTTACATTTTACGAGTTGGATTCACAGCCAAAACGGGACAACAAACTGCTTATCTAGCTGATATGAAGAGGGGTTGCTAGTCTGCTGTTTTTTCCTCATGAAAGGCCTGATTTACTAAAGTTTTTCTTTCCCAAAGACACAGAATGGGAAAAAGTCTTAGTGAATCATTCCTTTAGTAAACTTTTCCTATATCGTGGGTTCTTTGCTGCCTTTCCTCATTGCTTGCATATATTTTGTGTTGACTTTCTTATACAACCACCTTGTAGCAGCAAAGGTAAGCAGAAGGAAGACAATGAATTGATGCATCCCGCAAACTCATCTCCAGCTGACTGACCTTCTGCCTCTCTTTGACTTCAGTTTGTTGTTGTTGCTAAACCATAGCTGTAAATAAATGTCCATCAATGTAGTAGGAAACAAGGCTAAAATGTTCATATTTTCCATAATTAAAAAAAAAACACACCATAACATGGAGGGAAATTAATATTTATGTTTTAGACATTTTTTAATTTCCATTCTGCCAATCCTATGGCAGTTTCACGACTATCAGGATACTATAGAGGAACCACTGTCCTAAACATCTGAACTAGCTGCTTGATTATGAAAGAGCTAGGAAATATACTTTTCTGTTCTTCTCTTTTTCTTTTCTCTCTCCCTTTCTCCTTTCCAGAAAACTAGTCCCATGGGCCAGTTATGTTGACACTTGTATCAAACTGCACCCTCCAATGGACCGTGGCAAAGCAGAAGATTCCTGGTTCTCGCATCTGTTTTGCTTTCTATACACCTTCAGAAGGTTTGATTTAGGGCTTGGTTCACAAAGGCCTTTTCTCCCATTCTCTGTCTATGAGAAAAGATCTATACTTACTTTATAATACCTGAATGTAATCTGCTTTGAAGTGCCTGGAAAAGTGTAATATAAATCAAATAAACAAAAATAAGAAATAAATAAAAGATCTGGATAACTAAGGCCTCAGGGGGCCTATGCAATAAAACTCGCTCTAAAAGAGATTTGGCATGCAACTCGATAACATTTTGACATGCATGTTAAAGCCCCACTTAACTTATAATCTAATAACTTTTAGTGAGGCCAAGTCAAAACTTTCCTTCAATAATGTGGTCTCACTGCTAACATGGATGTTAACAAAAACCACGCTAGCCGCCAGTAAATTCTCATTAGCAGGGTGGATTTCTTCCCCTCCAATAAGGATTGTGCTGATCTCCCCTGCAGGAATCCTGCAGCTTCTTCCAGGGTATCCCCCTTTCTAATTCCCCACCAGCAGGCTGATATCAGTGCCCCCCTAAAAGCATTCCTCCTCCCTATCCCTCCATCTCCCTTCCCAAACTATAATTATGGCATCAGCAGGGGCATCCCCTCTCCTGGGCCAACCCACCCAAACGGCAACTGCATGGCAACCTCAATAACAGCCCTCCCAGATGCCAGATCGAGGGACCTGTGCACTCCAATGTCCCCCTCTTTCCCCCCAGGCAGATGCCCACTTCCTACTCCATCCAATGAAAGTTCAGTAAAGAACCGAGTTGGAGTGAGGAGAGAATCCGCTTGTTCAGCCACTAGTGATAAAAAGGGCACTGGCTGACATTTCACAATAATTTGTGCTGCACAATCATGTGCACACTCTGTCTTCACTAAAGTAGACTCCATTTGCCAACAATCTTTATACCCTGCCACTCAACCAGTTCCTTATCCAGTGTTACAACTTTCTGGCCTATTCCTTCCTCTACCGAGCACTTTGCTTCACAATCTTCTATTTGGAACAGTGTCATAAACATTACTGAAAGAGCTCAGGTTTGTCTGATGTCCTGAAATGTACTTATTTCAAAGCTCTGCACTATTTTTAGTATTGTTTCCCTAATTTTGCCCACGATTGGTGCTAGACTAACAAGGCTGTAGTTGCCTGCCTCTTCCTTGTCTCTACTTTTGTGTAACAGGATTATGTCTACTTTGCTCCAGTCATTCAGAAGCTCCTCTGTTCCCAAGGACACATTGAAGAGAGTTGCAAGGGGTGTGGCCAGCAAATTCTTGAGCTCTTTCACAGACCGATGCAATACGCGCTCAGGCTAGTGCACAGGTTAACTTGCAGTTGGACATGCTTTTGGCCATGCGTCCATAGCCCCTTATGCAATAAGGGGATTAGCATGTTCAAAACGTGCATCAAACCAGCGCATAGCCTTCATCACATGTAAATGCCATGTTGATAAGGCTATTAGCTATAATTCACATATATAAAAAATAAATGTACGCCCGACATGCACATTTTTACCCTCAAAAATTAACACCAGATCCGGAGTTGGTGTTAATTTTTGGGGAGCCCCAAAAGTTAACAGAAGAGCAGAAAATACTACTTTTCTGTAGTTTCTCTGACTTAATATCATGGCGATATTAAGTCAGAGGAAACAAAAAAAAGAATAACGTAAAAAAATTATATTTAAAAAAAATGTCTTGCTGGAGGTCAGGTTAGAAAAATGGATGCTCGAAAAATTGAGCATCTGTTGTCCTAAGCCATGCACAGCCACTTCTCCTGGGTGCCCAATAAGAACATAAGAAAATGCCATACTGGGTCAGACCAAGGGTCCATCAAGCCCAGCATCCTGTTTCCAACAGTGGCCAATCCAGGCCATAAGAACCTGGCAAGTACCCAAAAACTAAGTCTATTCCATGTAACCATTACTAATGGCAGTGGCTATTCTCTAAGTGAACTTAATAGCAGGTAATGGACTTCTCCTCCAAGAACTTATCCAATCCTTTTTTAAACACAGCTATACTAACTGCACTAACCACATTCTCTGGCAACAAATTCCAGAGTTTAATTGTGCGTTGAGTAAAAAAGAACTTTCTCCGATTAGTTTTAAATGTGCTCCATGCTAACTTCATGGAGTGCCCCCTAGTCTTTCTACTATCCGAAAGAGTAAATAACCGATTCACATCTACCCGTTCTAGACCTCTCATGATTTTAAACACCTCTATCATATCCCCTCTCAGTCGTCTCTTCTCCAAGCTGAAAAGTCCTAACCTCTTTAGTCTTTCCTCATAGGGGAGTTGTTCCATTCCCCTTATCATTTTGGTAGCCCTTCTCTGTACCTTCTCCATCGCAATTATATCTTTTTTGAGATGCGGCGACCAGAATTGTACACAGTATTCAAGGTGCGGTCTCACCATGGAGCGATACAGAGGCATTATGACATTTTCCGTTTTATTCACTATTCCCTTTCTAATAATTCCCAACATTCTGTTTGCTTTTTTGACTGCTGCAGCACACTGCACCGACGATTTCAATGTGTTATCCACTATGACACCTAGATCTCTTTCTTGGGTTGTAGCACCTAATATGGAACCCAACATTGTGTAATTATAGCATGGGTTATTTTTCCCTATATGCATCACCTTGCACTTATCCACATTAAATTTCATCTGCCATTTGGATGCCCAATTTTCCAGTCTCACAAGGTCTTCCTGCAATTTATCACAATCTGCTTGTGATTTAACTACTCTGAACAATTTTGTGTCATCTGCAAATTTGATTATCTCACTCGTCATATTTCTTTCCAGATCATTTATAAATATATTGAACAGTAAGGGTCCCAATACAGATCCCTGAGGCACTCCACTGTCCACTCCCTTCCACTGAGAAAATTGCCCATTTAATCCTACTCTCTGTTTTCTGTCTTTTAGCCAGTTTGCAATCCACGAAAGGACCGCCACCTATCCCATGACTTTTTACTTTTCCTAGAAGCCTCTCATGAGGAACTTTGTCAAATGCCTTCTGAAAATCCAAGTATACTATATCTACCGGTTCACCTTTATCCACATGTTTATTAACTCCTTCAAAAAAGTGAAGCAGATTTGTGAGGCAAGACTTGCCCTGGGTAAAGCCATGCTGACTTTGTTCCATTAAACCATGTCTTTCTATATGTTCTGTGATTTTGATGTTTAGAACACTTTCCACTATTTTTCCTGGCACTGAAGTCAGGCTAACCGGTCTTTAGTTTCCCAGATCGCCCCTGGAGCCCTTTTAAAATATTGGGGTTACATTTGCTATCCTCCAGTCTTCAGGTACAATGGATGATTTTAATGATAAGTTACAAATTTTTACTAATAGGTCTGAAATTTCATTTTTTAGTTCCTTCAGAACTCTGGGGTGTATACCATCTGGTCCAGGTGATTTACTACTCTTCAGTTTGTCAATCAGGCCTACCACATCTTCTAGGTTCACCGTGATTTGATTCAGTCCATCTGAATCATTACCCATGAAAACCTTCTCCATTACGTGTACCTCCCCAACATCCTCTTCAGTAAACACCGAAGCAAAGAAATCATTTAATCTTTCCGCGATGGCCTTATCTTCTCTAAGTGCCCTTTTAACCCCTCGATCATCTAACGGTCCAACTGACTCCCTCACAGGCTTTCTGCTTCGGATATATTTAAAAAAGTTTTTACTGTGAGTTTTAGCCTCTACAGCCAACTTCTTTTCAAATTCTCTCTTAGCCTGTCTTTTCAATGTCTTACATTTAACTTGCCAATGTTTATGCTTTATCCTATTTTCTTCTGTTGGATCCTTCTTCCAATTTTTGAATGAAGATCTTTTGGCTAAAACAGCTTCTTTCACCTTCCCTTTTAACCATGCCGGTAATTGTTTTGCCTTCTTTCCACCTTTCTTAATGTGTGGAATACATCTAGACTGTGCTTCTAGAATGGTATTTTTTAACAATGACCACGGATGTGCCATGGATGTGCTAGGGTTGCACAGTTTATCCCCAGCGTATCCTTTTTAGCACAACGGCTCATTTGCCTATTGCATTGAGTGCTCAGGAGAGGTGATTGTGCGAGCATTAAAAAGTTTAAAAAAGTAAAAAATTAAAAAAAAAATCATTTAAAATGGGCCCACGGCTGGTGGGTCGAAAACTGGATGCTCAATTTTGCCGGCGTCCGGTTTCTGAACCCATGGCTGTCAGCGGGCTCGAGAACCGACGCCGGCAAAATTGAACGTCGGCTGTCAAACCTGCTGACGGCCGCCGCTCCTGTCAAAAAAGAGGCGCTAGGGACGCGCTAGTGTCCCTAGCGCCTCTTTTTCTGCCGGGCCTAATTTAAATAAATTAACTTACTGTATCGCGCGCACAGGAGAGTGTCCTGTGCGCATACTGGGAGAGCAGGCGCTCACCCGCACTTCCGCAATTTTACTGTATCGGCCCGACAGACTCTCAATCACATGCACATGCACACATGCTCTCTCTCTCACTTACATAGGCTCTCAATCTCAAACATATATACTTGCTCTCTCTCACTTACATAACCTGTTAAACACAGATTTACACACACACTCTTTGTGTTTCTCATACACACACACAGGCTTTCAATCACATACTTACATACATGCTGTCTCTCTTTTCTCTCACTTTTACTCATAAGGTCAGATTTTAAATGCGTGCGTAAATTCCGGCCTTTACGTGCTTGGCTGGGCCTTATGCGTGCGGGGCAAATCTTCCAAGAGAACCGGCCACGTGCATAAAGACCAGAACGCGCTCAAGTGCTGAGCCTCTTGGAAGGGACGGGCCGGAGGGCGTGTTTTGGGCGGGGAGGGACAAGGCAGGGGGGTTGGCTGGTACAGCGCCATTAAAATACATTTTTAAATGATTTTTAGAGAGTGGGGAAGAGGAAGGGAGGTTAGGGTAGGGGGTAGGAAAGTTCATTCCCAGTCCGCTCCTAAATTGGAGTCGACTGGGTGGGAACTGGGAAGGCCCTGATGTGTCGCCGTGCGAATGTGGACAAAAGTGATACCCCCTTGTGTGCGCTGCCACAGATTTTATAACATGCGAGCACTGGCGCGAGCATGTTATAAAATTGCACGTCCATGTGTGCACACCAGGTAGCATGTGCACGCATTTTTTAAAAATCTACCCATAGGTTCTCATTCACACTTAGACAAATGCTGTCTCTCTCTCTCACTTACACATAGGCACTCAATCACATACACACATGCTCTATTTATGTTGCGACTGTCACTGCCCGATGTCTCCATTCCACCCACCTTACCGCATTGGCGACTCCCTCCAGGGTTGATGGAAGGCTGGCTGCCGCGGCGTCTTTCGGCCATCCTCGTCTGGCGTCCCCGGACCGGCCCAACGCTGCAATCTGCCATGTTGACCTGATGCCTAGAGGCGCACACGTGGCACGGCCCCGCCTCAAGTATCAGAAGTGGCGCGAACCTCAGGGGCGTTCCCCTGAGATGACATCATCTGCTTCAAATATTTAAAGATCTCTGAATTGCTAACAACTCGAGTTAACAAGGATAAGGATACGGATAAGGATTTGTTCTATCTACGCTACTCTGCCTCCTCGGACTAACCAGGGGTACCAGCTCCTCGGGGGGCTTGTTCTCTCTTACTTTTTAGATTGCAGTCTGGAACTGGTACTCGCTCCTTGAGGGCCCTCGTTCCCGGACTTCTTCGAATTCACTTCTGCCTGGAAGTCATTGCTGCCTACTACATCTGTGAGTTACCGTTGCTCTCTCAGAGCTTTCGCTCCTTGATGGCCTACTTCATTCCAGCTCCTGGGATTCTATGAGACATTGTGTGAGTGTTACCATCAGGTTCTGTCCATGAACTCTGCATACCCTGTCTACTCACTATATTTCAGTTTCTCTAAGCTCAACCTCCAGGGATCGCTGTTCCAGTATCTGAGGGACTACAGCCCAGCTGGGCATTCCAGCTCACTACTGCCACCTCTGGTGAATCCGTATATTGTCTAATAAAAGAACTAGTGTGTGTCTGTCTCCTAACTTTGAGCCTGACTGGTGGTCCCTCTCGGGATCTTCCCCCGGGGGCGTGGTCATCTGCCATCGGTCCAAGGATCCACCCACAACTCTCCTAAATAATAACAGATTGCTAACTCCATGGATCCGGCACAACTCAATGCCTTGCAGGCCATACCGGGCCTGGCCCAGCGCATTGTGGAGCAGCAAGACGCCTTGGAGAAACTTACTGCAGCATTTCATCAGCTACATACACAGAAGGTTCAAGGCACTGCCTCCAACCAAGAAGGTCAGTTACTGGGGGTAACTTTGAAGACTGCTGTACCACTGGTGGCTCCAATACGCTTTTCTGGAGAAATCCAGAAGACCCGGGGCTTTTTGAACCAGTGCTGCATGCACTTTGCCTTACAGCCGTCTCTATTTCCTACAGCTCTCTCCAAGCCTACCTACATCCTTTCATACCTGGATGGTAGGGCCCTGTCTTGGGCACCACCTTGTGGGAACACAAGGACTCTATTTTGCAGGACATAGAAGGATTTATGGACTTGTTTAAATCCGTTTTTGATGACCCTGCTCGAACTTCTATAGCCAGTTCTGCTTTAGTGGATTTGAAGCAAGGCAACAGACAATTGGCTGAATTCGCCAAAGAATTCAAAACTCTTGCAGCAGAACTTCGCTGGGACCCCAAATGTCTCAAGACTCTCTTTTGCAGAGGCCTGGATACCCGTTTAAAGGACGAGCTGGCTGCTCGTGAAACACCTGACTCGCTGGACGAATTAGAAGCCTTGGCCACTCAGATAGATCAACGACTCTGGGACAAGGTGAAGGAACTCTGGCCTAGGGTGTTACCCGAGTTGGAACAGGCCAGTGCTGTCTCTACACCTCAGATGGTTCCAGTAATCCCTGCTGCTGATACAGATGAACCTATGCAACTTGGTCATGGATGCTTGACTTCAAAGGAGAGAAGATTTCGGAAGAAGCGTGGCCTTTGCATGTACTGTGGTCAACCCAGCCATGATGTTTCTACATGCTCCATTCGTCCGGGAAATGGACGGGCCTAAGTCCTGCAGGAGGACTGTTCTTAGGCCATACCACGACATCTCCTCCACTCTCTCTCCCAGTCTCTTTGACCTATGGACCGATCACGGTTCAGAGTCCTGCCCTGGTGGACTCAGGGGGAGGAGGCAACTTCATTCTCAGACATCTAGTGGAAGACCTGAGGAGTCCCCTCATCAAATTAGAAGATCCACTATTGTGTTACAACTTGAAGTGGGCTTTGGACGTTCCCCAACTTCGCCACTTCCACTGAAGATCTCAGTGATGTCCCAGTGATGTTGTAGATGTCATCGCTGCTGATATCTACAACAACATACTCAGCGAAATTTCTTCCAAGACTCGATCCACCTGTCATCAATGCAGAAGACGACTTAGTATACAAAGTCGAAGAGATTCTGGATGTTCGTAAAAGAGGCAAGACTTTTGAATACCTTCTAAAGTGGGAAGGTTTCAGCCCCGAAGAAAACTCTTGGGAGCCTCAGGCCAATATCCTGGACAAAGAGATGCTTCGTCAGTTCCATCTCGCGCATCCTTCAAACCTAAACCTGGTACCCGAAGAGGAGATCGCCCTTTGAAGGGGGGTACTGTTGCGACTGTCGCTGCCCGACGTCTCCACTCCGCCCACCTTACCACATTGGCGATTCCCTCCGGGGTTGATGGAAGGCTGGCTGCCGCGGCGTCTTTTGGCCGTCCTCGTCCGGCGTCCCCGGACCGGCCTGACGCTGCAATCCGCCATGTTGACCTGATGCCTAGGAGCGCGCGCACAGCGCGGTCCCGCCTCAAGTACCAGAAGTGGCGCAAACCTCAGGGGCGTTCCCCTGAGATGACATCATCCACTTCAGATATTTAAAGGTCTCTGAATTGCTAACAACTCGAGTTAGCAAGGATAAGGATACAGATAAGGATTCGTTCTATCTACGGCTCTCTGCCTCCTCGGACTAACCAGGGGTACCCGCTCCTCGGGGGTCTCGTTCTCTCTTACTTTGTAGATTGCAGTCTGGAACTGGTACTTGCTCCTCAAGGGCTTTGTTCCCAGACTTCTTCGAATTCACTTCTGCCTGGAAGTCATCGAGTTACCATCGCTCTCTCAGAGCTTTCCCTGGAACCAGGTACTCGCTCCTCAAGGGCCTGCTTCATTCCAGCTCCTGGTCTTCTTTGAGACATAGTGTGAGTGTTACCATCAGGTTCTGTCCATGAACTCTGCATACCCTTCTTACTTACTATATTTCAATTTCTCTACAGCTCAGCCTCCAGGGATCGCTGTTCCAGTATCTGAGGGGCTACAGCCCAGCTGGGCATTCCAGCTCACTACTGCCACCTCTGGTGGTTCCGTGTATTGTCTAATAAAAGAACTAGTGTGTGTCTGTCTCCTAACTCTGAGCCTGACCGGTGGTCCCTCTCGTAATCTTCCCCCGGGGGCGTGGTCATCTGCCATCAGTCCAAGGATCCACCCACAACTCTCCTAAATAATAACACTTTAACCCACACAGGCTCTCAATCACATACGCAGACACACATGCGCTCTCTCTCTCTCTCACTTATACACAAGGTTCTTACTCATACATGTACATGTTCTCTCTCACACATATAGGCTCTCAATCACACATTTACATACATGCTGTCTCACACACAAGGATCTCAGTCACACACACACCGACACACACACACACACATGCTCTCTTTCACACACATATATGCATTTAGGGGCGGATTTTAAGAGCCCTGCTCGCGTAAATCCGCTCGGATTTACGCGAACAGGGCCCTGCGCGCCGGTGCGCCTATTTTACATAGGCCTACCGGCGCGCGCAGAGCCCCGGGACTCGCGTAAGTCCCGGGGTTCTCCGAGGGGGGCATGTCGGGGGCGGTCCCGATCGTCGCGGCGTTTTCGGGGCGTGTCGGCAGCGTTTTGGGGGCGGGTACGGGGCGTGGCTACAGCCCGGGGCGGTCCGGGGGCATGGCCGCGCCCTCCGTACCCGCCCCCAGGTCGCGGCCCGGCACGCAAGAGGCCCGCTGGCGCGCGGGGATTTACGCCTCCCTCTGGGAGGCGTAAATCCCCCGACAAAGGTAAGGTGGGGGCTTAGACAGGGCCGGGTGGGTGGGTTAGGTAGGGGAAGGGAGGGGAAGGTGAGGGGAGGGCAAAAGGAAGTTCCCTCCGAGGCCGCTCCAATTTCGGAGCGGCCTCGGAGGGAACGGGGGTAGGCTGCGCGGCTCGGCGCGCGCCGGCTATACAAAATCGATAGCCTTGCGCGCGCCAATCCAGGTTTTTAGCAGATACGCGCGGCTCCGCGCGTATCTACTAAAATCCAGCGTACTTTTGTTTGCGCCTGGAGCGCAAACAAAAGTAGGCCTATTCGCGGAGTATGAAAATCCGCCCCTTAGTCTCTCACATACACACACAGGGTCACAAACACATATTGCGCCATACATCCATGATGCTTTTTCAGGAGAAGAGCCTCATTATCGCAGCAACACTCTCCATGATAGTGGGAACCCTCCTGCGAAAAACATAACAGTTTAGTGCATCCAGGGTTGATTTTCAATATATCTATAATGAATATTTATGTTATATTTTCATACATTTAGTTTAAAACTTAGAGATCAATATTCAGTAAACCCTTGAGCAGAAAATGTATCAAGGGAATGTTATGACCGCAGGACTTGCATGCACAAGTATCCTGCTGAATCTACTCATAAAGTTATGCATGTAATTTTATCCAAATAAAATTAGGATTGTGGTTTGTCCAACCAGATTTGTGCATATAATTATCACCAGAAGGAGCTCACCATCCATACTCATGGATTAAAGTTTTTTTATGGATAATTTTTATATATGGATAATTTTTGTGTGCACACATTTTATGCAGTAGTTGGGGGTAATATTTCAAAAACTCAGGTTTTCTCTAACTTTTCAAAGCTTTGAATGCTGACCTCTAGTTAATTTTCATATTTTGTGTTCCTGAAAACCAGACCTGGTTAAAGATCGTAAGTGCCACGTTTGTGAAACCTTGCGCTAGAAGCTAATAATATAATTGGATACTAGATTTATTGAGATTCTGCTTGATGGGCACTTATTTTAGGGTTTTCTTCAATCAGCACTTTGAGGTCAGCAAAAATGTATTTTTTTATTTGTGTAACATAGTTGCCATATATTATACAAGGATTTTACCTTTCTTTAGCTCCTTACAAAGAAATCTAATAATTACCTACAGCTGAGTAATTAAAAGAAGGTTGAGCTCAATGAATTGATGTCTTTTTTTCAACCAAACTACAGTAACTATGGTATATGGACCGACAGACCAAATAATTAATAACTAGTATAGCTAAATTTAACTACTAGTGGATAATCATTCTTAGTTATCCATTGCCAAAAGACCAATATTATTATTTCTAATTTAAAAAGCATATGTATGCATAGCACTACTCATTAAAACCATAGTAAAATATAACAGAAACTGTGGAAACAAGTATTGTAAAACCATTAGCCATTTGGTTCAAGCATATTTAATTTCATATACAGTTAAGTGCATTTTTATTGAAATATTATAGCTTTTGATTCATTTTTAGGAATGCAAATGTTAGTAATTTGCTATACTAAAGAAAGAAATACGTCTATGAGCATCATTCCTGAACCTATATTTCAAGTATCTGTGAAGTTAAGTTTTCTCTCATACTATAAAAGGCCATTTCAAATCTATGTGCACATTTACATCTATAAGAAAACTGTCCAGGTTATGGATGGATAAGACACAGCCATGGGGTATTAAGGACACTTAACTGAGTGAGCCATGCATACAATAAATCCACAGGAAATCATAGTATGACAAGTAGATTGCTCATTGTACTTTGTTACTTCTTAACATTAGTAAATAAGTACTTCCATTTCAAATTTAGAACAAATGTGGTATATACCTATTCAGTGACATAATGATGGGGATTTCCAGAATTAAGAAATGTTTAGTAGCAAGGAAAAACAGAGAAAATATGGCTGACTTGCAGAGTGCATGAAGCAACTGCCTCAGTGGCTGGTGTACCAAGCATGAGTAAACAAAATGTGATCTGAATCTTAGCATACATATTTTTCACTTGTCTGCTGAAAAATGATTTAACTTCAGATGCAGTAAGCTCATGGTATATAAATGCATCAGGAATTAAAAAAAAATGCTAACCTAAAAATGTTTGCACAAAAATATGCATAGCACACATTTATACACAGAAATCATTTTTTATGTGGAAAAAGCATGAGTTATGAGCACCTATCATATTTTTTTGCACATAAAATATGATTTATGCATACAAAACTAGCCTCTTTTTGTGCATGTGAAAGCTATCATAAGTTAAATAATTCTGTCTGTCTTTCCTTCCCTCCCTCCTACCCCAACTCCCACGGAGCCCTAGCTCATTCTCGCCCAAATTTTCAAAGTGCTGCGCACGCCAAGAGCATTTTTAGAAAGGCCCAGTCATGCCCATATCCCCTGGTACGTGCAGAAGTGCCAGCCTGTCTCAAAGGGGTGGGCCAGGGGGCATGGTCTTGGTGGAGAGGGACAGGGAGGGACAGGGTGGGAGCCTCCCAGTCCATTCCTTAATTGGACATAGGAAACAGAATGGTAGACGGTCAAGTAGAGCCAGGTGGCAAACACAAAAGGAAAAGACCGATCTCCTTAGAGGTAAGTGCTACTTTATTAAACAGTCAATAAGGGTGTAAGAAGGTTAAAAAAATCCCCATTAATAATGCCAGACTCAGGTCGAGTTTTGCCCTTTAGTGGGGTTGCATCAGGGGCTGCAAAACATGCTTAAAATAATAAGATAATTAAATATACAGAATTTTTTATTAAAAAAATATACATTTATACGGGTAGATTTTAATTTGGCCTCACGTGTAAATCCCGGGGTTTATGAGCGTGGCCAGGCCTTACACACACCAGCCCCATTTTCAAATGGACCCGGCCACACGCGTAAACAGGATGCTGGGCTTGATGGACCCTTGGTCTGACCCAGTATGGCATTTTCTTATGTTCTTATGTTCTTATGCGATTAAGTGCCAGAGCCTGTAAAGGGGGTGGTCTGGGGGGCAGGGAGGGGCGCCGATGGCCCTTTGCTCTTACCGTGTGACGGTCTATCGGTGCCTTTGGTCGGCGCCATTTTTTAAGATGGCACCAGCCATCCATTGCTCCTACCATGTGACAGAGGCCGGCCAATGGCACCAATAGCCCCTGTCACACGGTAAGGGTTAAGGGCCATCGGCGCCATTTTGATTACTGGCAGCCGACGGCCTGAGAGCAGGAGATCACTCCTGGGACCCTCGCTGGACCACCAGGGACTTTTGGTAAGCCTTGGGGAGTTGGTTGGGCAAGTCTTGGGGGGTCAGGAGTGTGGGGGGTGCAATTAATTAAATTTGAAGGGTTGGGGTGGGTTTTGGGGGTTTTTTTTGTTTTTTTTACAGCCCCCATTGTAATTCGGGGCAGGTTTTGGGCTTCATTTCGCCGGGGGGGGGGGGGGGGGGGCGGTAAATGAAATAAAATCAGTCTAAACCACGGGAAATGAAATTTTGGTCTAATAACGAAGGCCGAACCATATGGTTCGGCCGAATCACATCACTAATGGTATCATCCCACACTCAAGAATCAACGGGCAGACGTCCTATCTTACTGCTTCCAGACTGAGGACATCCCAGAACCTCCCAGACACTTAATCAATCCCACTAAGATACTCACTCCTAATTACCACAGTAACCGTCCCTCTAAGGAAGATGGTTGTACCTTCCAGACTACATGAGAAAGTGTTGAAATGGGTCCATGACTCTCATGTCATAGGTCTCACTCAGTGTGAACGAACCCTTGAATTGCTTCAGCGACACTAATGGTGGCCCCAAATGAAACAAGATGTCAAGGCCTACAATGACTTGTGCCCTACCTGTGCACAGCAAAAAATGCTGCATGGCCAACCCTGGGGCTGTTATATTCATTGCCAGCCCCCGGGGAACCTTGGACCCATCTGTCCACTGACTTTATTGAGGACTTCCCCATCTCAGATGGTGCCACCATAATTTGGGTGATGATAGACGATTTCTCTAAGATGGCACACTTCGTCTCACTACCAGGGCTCCCTTCTGCACCTGAGTTGATACGCCTTTTTACTCTCCATGTTTTTCACCTGCCTGGCTTTCCAAAGCACATATTGTCAGATAGGAGAGTGCAATTTCCTGCATGATATTGGTGCTTTCTCTTGAAGAAGTTTGGCATCATGTTAAACTACACTACCGTTTATCACCCACAAGGGAATGGACAAACAGAACACACCGGTCATATTCTCAGGACCTTCCTCTGCTCATACATCAATGAGCACCAGGAAAATTGAGCCACCCTCTTACCCTGGGCTGAATTCTCTCATAACATCCATATCAATACAGTCACGGAGTCCTCTCCTTTCCAAATGGTCTATAGGAAACAATCTTTGCCTCCTCTGCCACTATCGATGACAGTGCCTTTACTAGCAGCTCAACTCTCCAACCAGGAATTGCAAGAACTATGGGAATGGACCAACAATCGCCTAATTCAGAAAACCACTGACAAAGCAAAGAAATCTGAAGATGCCCACAGAAGACTAGCACCTCAGTTTAAGGTTGGAGAGAAGGTGTGGCAGAGTACACAGCATTTATGTCTGCAGGTTTCCTCCATGCATCTGGCCCCATGCTACACTGGACCTGACAGTTGGGGCCCATCACGTACCAATTAAAGTTATCATGTACACTGAAGATACACAATGTATTCCATGTATTACTACTCAAATCACTGTGCTCTCAAGGCCCTCTAAGGCGACACTCAAACCACTGGATGTGACCACCGACAGAGATATGGTATACAAAGTCGAAAATGTTTTGGATTCCTGCTGCAAAGGCAAGAAAATTGAATACTTAAATTCTTGGAAAAACTATGGCCAGGAAGAAAATTCTTGGGAGTCAGCCTCCAACATTTTGGATCTCAACCTCCTGAGAGATTTCCATTGTCGGTACCCCAAGAAATCCAATCCTCATGGAGGGGGCTTAAGAGAGGGGGTACTGTTGTGCTCTTTGGTCCGCAGACTGCTCCTGTGAACTGCCATACTGACCTTCCCAACAAGGCCTCCCTCACTGGCTGCCAATGCAGCACAGTCACTCCTGGCAGAACACCACTGACAGTCCATGCGACAGGATGCCACCAATACCTGCTAGTCTCGCTCCTCCTAGGGTGCATGCATGCCTGACATCACCTTATTTAAAGGGCCTGTGGAGGGAAAGCACTGGAGGCATCCCTTGATGACATCACTGCATAAGGCCTATAAAAGGCCTTTGCTGACACTCCACTAACACCCCAGCAGCAGGTCTCCCTACTTGATAATAGTGCATGTTTCTCCAGCGTATTGTCTCCTGTTACAGTGTTCCTGTCTTCAGGAACTTGTGAATTGGATTGGTCACTGTTGGAAACAGGATGCTAGGCTTGATGGACCCTTGGTCTGACTCACTATGGCATATCTTATGTTATTATGTTCCAGCATCCTTGTCTTAAGTTCTTCAGTACCAGTGTCTTCAGCTCTTAAGTTCTTCAGCGTTTCCCTAGTTGCCCACCTGGTCTTCTCTTCACCTTCCTGCTCTGCCTATCTGTTCCACCTTTTATTTCGAATAGATACCTGGTATTGACCACTGCCTGCCTCTGGATATGCTTGACCTCTGCTTGCCACTGACCATTGCTTGCCACTGGATACGCCTGACCTTCGCCTCCTCCGACCCAGCTGCCTCAATGAATCTCTCCACCATCAGCAGAGGCCCCCATCTAAAACTTGCTGGCCCCATCACCCAAAGGCACAACCCTAGGGTACATGGGCTATTAAAGCTGAAGCTCCAGTTGGGCCTCTGCTTTGTCCAGGTCCGTTTACTGTCAGTGGAGACCTGCAGGACTCCTTCCTGCAGGTTGCATCAACCCTGCCTCAGCCTAAGGGACCATGAAAAGAACAATTTGGATTACCTGCAATTGCAAGTCACCATATTTGGGATTACCTGCATATGTAATTCGTCCATAACAACTAGTGCAAATTTCAGCTGCCCATATTCCAAGAAAATGTTACATACACAGGCAGAACTGCCAAGGTACTTCTCTCCTATACCCTATCCACTTACCATCTCAGTGCACTGTGTTTAAATTTGTTTAGCTGACCCCTGGTGTTATAGACACATAAACTCTCTCACACACATACCCTTATCCAGACCCTGCACACCATTACTCGCCCCCACATACTCCATCATCCCACACATATACTTACACTCTCACACCCCTCATCCACACCCCATACTTTCAAAACCCCACCCCCACACTTACTCACCTACCCCAATGTTCCCAAGCCCAGTCACATACCCAAACCCTCAAATTCACCCCATCCTTCAAATACCCAATATAACCAAATACCCAATACCCCCACACACCCTCCACATATACCCACACACATACATACTGCGCCACACGTACCCCAACATGTAACCCAACACACTGTCTCATTCACACACACACACACACCCCACCCACCCCACATAAGCTATACATACACACACATTCCCCTTAAATATACATGTACATACCACCACATGATCCTATGTTGCAATAATTTGACATATATCTGACACTGTGTAAAAAAAAAATTGAAGGCACATCCCTAATGCAGGGTTATTGATACAGTAATAATGAATAGTTAGCCACAAAAATGACATGTTATGATTGATATATAAGATTTCTCCTTTCCCAGTGGAATTTCCTGGAAGAATTCCAATTATTATTATTATTATTTTTTTTTTTTTAGGTAAGGCCCTCTAGAATTTACTTGGAAAATAAAAGGAAAGAAAAGGTCAGAAAAGCAGGCAGAGGAGGTTGTTAAATCATGCCTCAAAGTGGTAGTAAGTTCTGAAATGGAAAGAGACAGGTTGTAGGATGAATCCCTTCCCTCATTCAGGATAGGATAGGGTTAGAGAACAGATGGGGCAGAAGACCGTAAGATATGGGTGTGGGAGGGTTTTTTCTGGAACTGAGTGCTTCTCAACATTCCAAGAGGACTAACTGCCAGCATCGAATCCAGACTTCAGTCTGAGCAAACAAAATGTTAGGAATGATTAGGAATGGAATGGAGAATAAAACTGAGAATGTCATAATACTTCTTCATAGATCTATGGTGTGACCATGCTTGAGTGCTGTGTGTAGTTCAGGTTGCCCAATTTCAAAATAGATATAAAAGATCTAGAAACGATACAGAGAAGGACAATAAAAATGATAAAGAAATGGAACAGCTCCCTATGAAGACAGGCTACGTAGGTTGGAGGTCTTCAGTTTGGAAAAGAGATGGCTGAGAGGGGACATGTTAGAAATTGATAACATCATGAATGGGGTAGAACTGGTAAATAGGAAATAGTTATTTACCCTTTAAAACAGTGTGACGGAGCCTTCAGTTATTTCACCATTAAGCCCTGGGTATTCCTATATTCAGAAAGCAGTCTAGTGTGAGTTAGACATAGGGGAGGTTCCATTCAAATGCAGCTCATCTCTTTCAGGGTGCTGAGATGATCCACCCCCTGAGAGTTAACAAAAGCAGCTTGGAAGAGTGAGGACTGGGGGCAGTGCAGCTTTGAGTTAGAGTTAGGAGGTAGTGTGAAGCTTTTGCTGAGTTCAATTTTTCAGGCCCGGTCAGAGAACCAAGCAAACCCCGCCTGGGGATCCTGATCAGGGTCGGGAGGGTTTTCTGTTTCCAGTCCACTCCCTGGCTGGCTGGGATTTTCCCTCTGGGTTGTTTTCGGGTTTTCACACATTTCGTGGTAGGAGCTTTGTGAGACGTCTGGGCCTCTCCTGGGCATGGGGCATGTTTGGGGGTGCCAGGGATATGGAAAACCTGCCCTAGAGGTGATAACCCACTGCAAGGAAAAACTCCAGTGTTAATGTAAGTTTTGGGGATAAAAAGACAATTTTGTTAGAACGTCTGGGAGGAAGATTTGCGCTTGCCCCTTCTTCCTACTCTGATAAAAGAACATTGAAAGCTGCAAGTTCCAGAGGATCCCTTCCCAACATGGGATCCATGAAAAGTGAGTGAGATCGAGAAAGGACTGAGGAAAACTGTGAGAGTACATTTGAGTTACATCAGAGGACCCCCACTCGCAGTCTTTGCCCCTGGGAAGAGAGATAATTGAGAATACTGTGCAGAGACTGTGTGATATATTTTTGGCTAGATGGAAGGGGGTTTTCCATCCCAACAAGGATATCCCTGCCCACTTGGGAACCTCATTAATTCAAGCCCTGGATGGTGAGTGTTTTCCTTGCCCCTGGATCAAAGTAAAGAGACCCTTGCACAGACAGAAAGAGAAACAACTGTAATAGCTCCTGTGGAAACTAAAGGATTTTCATCTGATTATTCATCAGTTAAGAACTTCGATTTTTGGACACTCAAGCAGGGTCTCCCATGTATTCTTTCTGGCACTTACAGTGTTGAGAAAAGTGTATTCCTCCGAAGGAATACAAATAAGTAGATCTTTCCCCCACCTACAAAGGATCCAGCCCTGGGAGTAAGGGAGTTTATAAGAGAGTTAGTCAGTGAGTGGAAGAGAAACAAATTCTTTTATGGCCCCCATCCAGTAGCAGTCAACCCCTGGGGCTGGGGTAACAATAGTACCAAGATAAGGAGAAACTTCCAGAAACTAACAGGTAGCAAATTTAAAACAATTCAGAGCAAAGAACTATGGTTGCAGTGTTAGTCCACCTGAATATATGAAATTAAGACTTAACAAGCAGGTTGTCGGTGATACTTTTTTATTGGACTATCTTAAAACATCTTTGACTAGCTTTTGAGAGTTAAATTGTATTTATGAATTGCATTTTTATACACAGTATTTTGTAAGCCACCTTGAGCAGTCATATTTGATTGCAAGTGTAAAATTAGATTACAAATACTTTCTCTGTTATGGACCTAAGCTATATTAGACAAGTCCCTTTGTAATGATAATCTATCCCACCTTTTCTTAAGCATTTGTAATCCACTTTGGAGTGGCTTCCCAGTCATGAAAGGTGGAATAGGAATCCAAAATTGGATTAAATTAAATGAAATTAAATTAGAGTTACTCTTCCGTCATTTCTGTTGCTTTTGTACTTCATAGGTGTCAAGGTGATGCCTTTATAATTTTCTGATGAATATTAGCCCACCAGAGTACCAGTTTAAATTCTCATTTGAAATGATCTGAACAATGAAGCATAAATATATCAGAAACAAAAAAAAAAGATGCCTTGCATTTAAATTCACAGTGGTGGGAAGAAGGAAGTAAGAGGAGCTTCCAAAAACAAGACATTTAGGAAGCAATTAGAAAAGATGAGGGTGCAAGACTAACATATGTTTAATACAGTCAGTAGTAGTTACTGGACAATAAAGGTCAGGCCTAGAAAATTACTGAGGTTATTGCGTCACAATTTAGTGAAATTTAATAGAAATATAAAGAAAGCTTGCAGCTACATCACCCACAGTTACCTTAATTTGCAATGAAAATACTCATTAGCTTACAACTGCTGACACTTCTTGGCTATGAGATTCTTCCATTAAAGTTCCACAAAGTCTATAATAATTCTGGTGCTACATTTTAGTCTCTTTGCGCTTCACTCTTAGTTGTAGCGAATAAGAACTGTACTTGGCTATTACAAGATTCAAATTAGAAGGTTCAAGTTTCATAGCCTGGTTCTTTTGAAGAAAAACATTCATAGCTTTGTGGGTTTCATTAATGTGGAACCACAGAAACAGAGATTAGCATTCTTCAAATGAGCTACAGCAGAATGCTGTGAATAAATCCCATATTTTAAACTCTGCAGAGTACTATCTTTATAGTAAAACTTGTCCAGCAAATTAGAGCAAGAGATTTGCTGCAAGTCCTTAAAAAATCTTGAAACCTGTTTTTCACTCATTAACATCAATTTGCCTGTTTACCTTTGCTGCTAGCAGGAAGCGGTCAGGTTTCAGAGAAAGTAGGCCACTGTGGCTAATCATCTATTTAAAACAGCAAATTCAAAGAATGATTGACTGCATCTTGCATGGCGCTGCAGAAGCTGCAGTCTTTCAAGTAAGGTCTGGTTTGTGAATTATAGTGATTTATACCTGCTCTATAACCTCCTACAAATGCAGAATTAATACTCATACAAATTTTCAGCACCTCCTTTGTTAGACAGTTTGAAAAACTTTGCCTGCTTGCCAAGAAGTAGAGACAAATGGCTCCACCAAACTGTGAATGGGTAGAGACTGTTTGCATAATATTCTGGCAGAAATTCTAACACAACGCCTTCAATGCATTCTGTCTCACAGTTAGACTCAAGATGGACTACTCTATGGAAAACGTTAACTCTTTAGATACTACAGTCAACAATGGACACCTACAAACATCAGTATACAGAAAGCTATCTTCACAGTTTCAGCTTCCATCCTTCATACACCAAAAAAGTCCATTATACACAGCCAAGCTACACAATACCATCATATTGTTCTGACCCAAAGGATATATTAATAAACACCTCAAAGTGCTAACTGAATCTTTAAAGCAAAAGGGTTATCAAAATCAACTCCAAGAAAATTGTATACAATCCAGAACAAGAAAATCTAAGGAAACTCATAAATGATCTAAAATCATTACTACTAAAGGATGAAATAGTAAACACAATATTCCCTGCTCCCCCAATCCTAACTTTTTAACAACCACCTAACCTGAACAAAAGCTTATATGGAGTAAGCTCCAAATAGAAAAAAAATGTCACAAAACCTTTCAAGACATCACAATGCATGTTGTGCCAGCAATATATCACAGGACCTTACAGCTAACTACCCACATGGGAAATACATTCAGAATAAAAGGTTCACTTTTATGCTTCTCCATGAATTTAGTGTACATGGTTCAATGCAAAATTTGTGAAGGATACTATATTGGTTAAAGACATAGGATAAAACATTACAGAGAAAAGCAGAATGATAGCTCAGTAGGTGAACACTTCTCAATGAAAGATCAATTATTTAATGACCTCAAAATCAAGATACTTAGAGGGAACTTTAGGAGTACACAAGAACAGAAAACATTTGAAATTAGGATCATCAAACACTTTGAAACAAACACAAATGGAGTCAATAAGGACATTGGCTTCCTCTTCCATTATCAGATATAGACAGAGTCGTAGCTAGCCTATGGCCAATGTGAGCTTGCCTCAGCCATAAGCGCCATCCACTAGGGGCGCCGTCATGCTCTCACAATGTAGCTGAAAAACCACCCTTCCTCCCTCTAGAGCTCTGCTTCCTGGGGTATGAAGAGCTGCTGTGCCTTCTCTTGGTGTCCGCTCTCTCCCCTCAGGGCCATCCTTAGAGGGAGCTCATAGTCAGCCTGCAGAGGCACTTTTTCGTGTGCTCCGCCCTGCAGTTAGAAGCAGCAGGGCCACAAGAATCATCCTTGGCCCTTTCCCTCTTCAGTTGGGAACAAGAAAATCTGTGCGGCACCGCAGAAAGAAGCATTGGCTCCTCCTCCGGTAGCCAGGGGCAAGAGCAGCACTGCGTGCCCGCGGTGCCACAAGAAGCATTGTTGGCCTCCCCCACCTCCAGGCAGGAGCAGGAGGTGGGGGAGGCCAACATCAGGGCCATCCTTAGAGGGAGCTCATAGTCAGCCTGCAGAGGCACTTTATCATGCCCTGCTCCGCCCTGCAGTTAGAAGCAGCAGGGCCACAAGAATCATCCTTGGCCCTTTCCCCCTTCAGTTGGGAACAAGAAAATCTGTGCGGCACCGCAGAAAGAAGCATTGGCTCCTCCTCCGGTAGCCAGGGGCAAGAGCAGCACTGCGTGCCCACGGTGCCACAAGAAGCATTGTTGGCCTCCCCCGCCTCCAGGCAGGAGCAGGAGGGCTGTGCGGTGCGTGGCCACAAAATGAAGCATCTGTTCCCCCCCTCTCCTCCGGCAGCCAGGAGAAAGAGGAGCACTGCGTGGCCTGTGGTGCCATTAGAAGCCTCATCAGCCTGCCACAGTAAAAAGGAGCAGGAGAAAAAGCATGGCCAGCTCGCAGGAAGAAGCACAGTTGGCCATTCCCCCCCCCCCCCCCCCCCATAGTCAGGAGCAGGAAAAGCAGCCGGAGACTAGAAGAAAATCTAATGGGTTGAAAGAAGAGGCTTCTGTTGCTGCTCCTTTTGTTTCCAGAGGGGGGAAACCAGTGAGAAAGCATGTGAATGCGTCACTAAGCATGTGAGTGAGTGCGCATGTGTGAGTGAGTATGTGTGTGTGTGACTGAGCATGTGAACAGCAAGCGTGTGTGAGTGTTTGAGCGTGTGAGTGAGCATGTGTGAATGTGTGACTGATGCATGGAGCAAGCATATGTCTGTGACTAATCATGTGAGAAAGCGAGCAAGTAAGCATTTGACTAAGCATGTGAGAAAGCAAGCATGTGAGTGTGTGTGATTGAGCATATGAGAGCGAGCGTGTATGACTGAGCATGTGTGAGAGAGACTCTGAAAGTGTAACTGAGAATGTATATGATTGAGAGTGTGTGTGTGTGTGTGTGAGAGAGAGAGTATGCTTATGCATGTATGTGCAACAACCTCCTAGTCTTCCCCTGCCAATCCATGACAGCCTCAGGGCATCTGGAAATAAGAGGTTCCCAGTTATGGAAAGCCTGGGATTTTTAAAAATCCTTATTTGTTTTAATTATTGGGTACCATTTGATGTATCTGCTGTTTTGAAATATTTTATTGGTGTTTGGAAATGTTTTATGAATTTTTAAATATTGGATGTTCTATTTGTCAGCTGTTTTGAAATATTTATTTTTTGTATCAGTATGGTTTTATTATTAAGACTGACTGATTTATAGGTCATGATTTTATTTGTCCTTGGGGGAATTCTGTGCTACTGCAGAGCACAGAAATCCCACAGAATTCCCCAGCTGTGTAGATTCTGTGCAGAATTTGGTAGGCCCTGATGTGCCGTGAGCGGATGCTGTCCTACTCACAGTGTAGATGAAGCAGGTTCAGGTGTGCTGCAAGTGGGATGGCTTCTGCTTGCGGCATGCCAGGGCCTGTTCCTTCTTTACTGCAAGTGGGATGGCCTCTGCTAGCAAGATGTCTGGGCCTGTTTCATCTTCGCTGCAAGCAGGATGGCCTCCCCTCACAGTGAAGATGAAGGAGGCTCTGTTGAGAGTGAGTCTGTGTGTGTGTATGTGTAAGACTGTGAGCTTGGGGTGTGAGAGAGAGACCATGTGTGAGGGTGCATGTGTGTGGGTGCCAGAGAGAGGGAGCCTATGTGAGGAGATTGTAAAGGAGTGTAAATATGTGTGAGAGATTGGGAGCTGATGTGTGTGAAAAAGGGATAGTGTGTATGTGAGGGTGCTTGTTTGTTTGTGAGAGAGGGAGCCTGTGTGAGGTTCTGTTTATGTGTAAGAAAGAGAGCCTGTGTGATGGGATGTGTGTGTATGTGTGAGAAAGAGAGAGGGAGCCTATGTGTAGGGGAGTGAGCGAGCGAGGGAGTCAGTGTGCAGGGGTGTATGAGAGAGAGACATAAGGTAGGCTGTGTGAGGGTGTGTGTGTGAAAGAGAAAGGGAGCCTGTGTGGGTGTGTGTGCAAGAGAGAGAGGGAGCCTGTGTGTGTGTGTGTGAGAGAGAGAGAAGGGGAGTCTGCATGAGGGTGTGTGTGTATGTGCATGAAAGAGAGAGAAAGGGAGCCTATATGAGGCTATTTATTTATTTATTTGTTTATTTATTTATTTGAAGGCTTTTATATACCGAAGATCATGTACTAGTACATATTGCTTCGGTTTACAGATAACCAGCATTGGAATTACCATAGACATGGTGTACATGTGTGCATGAGAGAGAGCCTGTAAGAGGGGATGTGTGTGTGTGTGTTTGTGAGAGAGACAGAGAAAGCCTGTATGATGGGGGTGTGTATGTGCACTAGAGAGAGGGAGCCTGTATATGTGTGCATGTGAGAGAGAGAGAGGGGGAGAGAGGGAGCCTGTGTGAGGGGCAGTACTGAGAGAGGGGTCAAATGCTGGGAGTGGAGATAGAGTGGAAGGGATTGAGCCTAGAGGGGGAGGAGAGAGATAGTGGTAGGTGGAGGAGTTGGGGCCTGAGAGTGCAAAATGAAAGGAGACTGGCCAGGGGAGTAGGGAGAGAGAGTGGAAGAGACACTCTTACAGTGAACTTCTAGGGAAATTCTGCTCAAAACATTTAAAACTCTTTCTGTATTACATTTTAAATTCATTACTTAAAGACTGTCATGCATGTTGTGTTATTTTGACCAATATAAAGTATGCAGAATTTAAAGTTTCTATGCTCAGAATTTTACATTTTTGTGTGCAAAATTCCCTTAGAAGTATTTTATTGTTTTATGTGGAATGGCCATGTTTCTCTTTTTCCACTGTTGCACAGCACATAGAGACTGGCTTATTGGGGTTTCCAATTATTCTCGTCTGCATGTTTCTATTTATACTTTAGGGGCTCTTTATTCTGTATGTGGCGAGGGTTTGTGTGTGTTCTGCATGTGTGATTGAGATGAGGTATTCTGCTAGTGTGTAGTTTCTGTATAGGGATCTATTGCAGCCTGTCTTGTTCTGTTTTCCTAATAGAAAGTGTATTGGTGTTTTGTGGTCTGGTATAATTCTTGCAGTGTTGCCTTTTCATAGATAGGGTTGTTACTGTTTAAGAGCTGGCAGTTAGTGCTGATTTGGTCTGGGAATTTACTGCATCATAATTATAATTCAGTTTACTCATGGCTTTTTCAGGCCAAGCCCGCACCCAACATGCCATAGGTTTAATACCATAAGGGTTCCAAATGTCTTTTTTTTTTCTATTTTAGCAGGGTTTTCTGGTTGACACCACAATAATGCATGGAAATCAATTAATATGCATGTTGTAAGAAATATTTTTAGTCTCAGAAGACTGTACTTTGAATCTTTTCATATAAAATCGTATGCATAATTTTAATAGTATGTGGGGGAGGGTGTCACTTGGGGGAGGGCAGGTAAAGGCTGTAAGGGGGAGACTGGAGCATGGAGCTGACGAGCAACATGCTGGCATGCTTTCATTTTGAAATTCCTGCATGTGCTTTAGGGTGTTGACTTTGTATTTGCTACAAAGCAGGTGCAATGTCTGTGGCTGTGCAAGTACTCCTGGTTCCAACTGATCACCAGATTTTCAAAGAGAAACTTCATGGGCAGTTTCCCAGCCTCTTATGTTAGGTACATTGGATATGTCTGATGATACTGAAGCCTCTCGTCTATCCATCAGCTACAGATACAAATAATTTGCATGCTCATTATTTCAGCATTGGAAACCTGACTAATTTAAATATGGTGAAGAATATTTGATGCATGGATATATAAATATTTTTGTTTGCGAATCATTTGATGGTTATAAGTTTTAATATGTACCCTGCCTAGAATTATAGACAGGGCGAGCTATCCATCTTTATAAATAAATAAGGCTCGTGGTTTCAGGATCTCCATACTGGTTCCGATTGAGCTGGAAGCCCAAAGAAGCAGGAGGAAACTCTGGGTCAAATTAGAAATTAAAGCCCCCTTCATTTAACAGAGTCTCCCAGCTCATGGTGCTCTATGTGGTGCTCAGGGTGAGGGCACATTTTTTCATTTGGCCATAGGTGCCAAATGGCCTCACTACGGCTCTGGATATAGATCCTTTCAACTGCAAAGCTTTACTGTCTTATCACCTCTATCAATCTTCATTCCCCCTCCCCCACTTCCCTTTACTGATCTGTAAAAGCATATGCAGGCAGCCAAAGACCTAGAGGACTCTATACTATTTAAACCTGCTGTTTCTTCACTGACCTGATGAAAGGATAACTCTTGAAAGCTTGTCACAGACGTATTAAGGTATCACCTACACAACTTATCTGATGATCTTAATTCAACAGTAACTTCTGTTCTCTGTTTTTAAATTGATTTCGCTCACAAATCAAATCTGGTTAATCTCTAATCTTTTGATTTTTTAGGGTGCCCGGGTATGCAGTGCCAGTCTGTTTAAAATTGTGATTGAGGAATGAATATTCTTGGCCTGGTCATAGATATCCCACACACAGCACCATGCAAAGTATTGCAGCCACCCCAGGATTTTCCTCTTTTGCAACTGGTTGACACTTTTTGATGGTTGGCACTGTGATTAACAGTAATGCGGCATTTCCACATATACAATCTACACAGCGGTATCTAGTTTCATTCAGGTGTTTTTGTTGGGGTTTTTTGCATTTGAATAAAAAACTAGAAGAGATGAATGTTATGTTTATGCTGTATGTTTTATCTTGATGTTTTATGTTTGAAATGTAATCCGCCTTTTGCAATATTGTTGAGAAAGTGGACAAGAAATGTATAAATAAATAAATGTCAACAGAAAGATGCAAGAAATGTAGGTGGAGGGGAAAAGGCCCAGAGGAAAGATCAAAAGACATGGATCAATGCTTTCTCAGCAGAATATTAAGGCCGCCATTCAAGCAAGAGGATGTTGCATGAGCGGGCAGCATGGCAGAGGGGGTTAGGTTCGTGACCCAGCATGGGTGTGAAATGAGCGGAAGAAGATTTGAATAAAAGTTCCTTTTGTTAACATTTATGGATTTAATGAGAACTAATTACATATAGGAAGCACACAATCTCCATCTAATTCAGAATGCCGTCTGGTGTTTTCTCAGTTTCTGAAATGGCTCTAATAGTGTGAAATTCAAGGTCTTTCAAACTTCTCTCACTGCCCTCTCCAATAGGGTGCTAGCATGTAAGCCATCCTCTCTCTTCCTGGGCCTTCGTCTCGGTCTCGCCTAGGCCTTATTCTCTGAGGCAGCCTCACTCAGGAGAAGAGCACATTAGCTGAGTGCAGCCCTTCTTTTACTTGGCATGGCTCACGCTTGTTGGCCTTTCTTGGCCTTTCCAATACTTTCCTCTAACTAACTGCAGTCGTTCTCCATCACAGCCACCTTCATCTTTCTCCAGTCTGTCTGGCTTGCTTCTTTTTCTAGGTCTCTAGGCAGGGCTGCCCTTGAAGTTCTGCCACAGGATCACCCCTTTTTCTGTGTTTTAGGGTTTTTTTAAGTTTGCAACTTTATTTTCATTTTTTTTTCTTTTTGTTTGTTCCTGAGGGCCTTGTGTGCCGTCCCGGCTTGTCTTCCCTCTGAGGTAGGTAGATTCCATTTACAGACTGTTATAGATATCTGGCATATTACTTTATTGAATAAGAGTCATATTTTATAACTCATTATTCAAATGTATTTATACCATATATTTGAAGTCAATAAGTACAGAGGGCAATTTTTACTAAACCACTTAACGACAAGGTAGCCAGGTAATTTTGTACCCATGTAGAATTAGCAAAATTTAAGAGAAGCAACCTAGGTGGTTTCTGTTTGAAAATTTGTTAAAGCTAACATAGAAACAAAAGAACCTGATGCCTCCCAGCTGCTGTATCTGCAGCTGGGGTTAGGAGGGGAAACTACCTGCTTATACTGGAAAATTCTATTAATTAGGGCAGCCTGGACACCCGTGGTTCTTCTACCACTCCCACCATCCCGGCCAGATACCCATAACTTCACACACAAGGAAAACATGACACTATAACTTTGGATGAAATGGCTTCAGCCGTTTATTAGAGGACCCTAACAAGGGAGTCTAATTTTGGCACTGAGTCCTGTTACTTCTGCCTGCTCTCAACAACTGGGCAGATGCCAATAACGTAATTCTTCTCCTCAAATGGAAACTAAGGCGTTTCGCTCCCATGAACCAACAGGTGTCATGACTACCCTCCCTGGAGGGGTCCCAGGCAGGCCGTCACACAGCAGGCCCCACCAAAGCCCCTCCTGGATATATCCAGCCATCAACCATCAAGGCCAAATCCCCAGGCCTGACATTCACTGTCTTGGCCAACTGCTGGAGGTGTGGCCCAAGCCCCCTCTCTTCTTTACTGGCACCTCCCTGATCCCTTTTATTGCTTCACGTTGTTTCTAATAGCTTCTCCTGGACTCAGCCGCAGCCACCACAAGGATCTCATAATGCACAGGCCAGGATACGCCCACTTTCAATGAGCTTCCCTCATACTAAATGGCTGTGGCTCATGCATCCACACTAATTACAACCTCTGAATAGCTTGCAGAAACAGGTCATTGCCCATTTTTGACAAGTTCACTCCATCCTTAGCATGCAATTCCGTGCAGTGTATGTCCACTCACTGATGCCTCAAGTGATACTCACCAATATGCTGAATAGCCTTGGCAACCTGCCAATTGAACTTGCCACAATATCTTCCCACCATGCAATACCGAACATAAGCCATGGAAGTATGATTTTGGACCAACAGATTTTGGAGGATGGCCATGTCAAGGCAATACAGTTCAAGTCATCCCTGATTGTATTCAATAAAGCGAGTCCCGCATTGTACCCCAAATTATTGCCTCCGAAGTGATTGATAAGGAGGTCTGGTGGTACTAGTCCAGCTCTCACCAAATGCAACAGGGGCCATAGTTGGTGCCAGCGCAAGCCTCCTTCACCCATCCACTTGATGGCCCAGCCTTTTTCCGATAGCCCAAGATCTTGCTGAAATTTCCTGTTTGCGGCTCTTTTGAGGGTATGATGATGAACAGGTGGTCGATGATCCAAACAAAACAACGATGGGCAACGGCTGCAAATGAGCAAGAAAAGTTAGGTTTTGGTAAGCACCCAACCCGGTGCCAGCAAGGGGAACCATCATCATGCCTAATGTATGATGCAAAAGCTCTGGACCTCCATCGTCTCATCTGCTGTATGACAGCTTGTGGGAGGCCGGTGGTGACACACAGGAAGCAACTCCAGTGCAGAAGGAGTGAGTGCCAAAACACTTGTTCTGCAACTCAGCCTTCACCGAGGTCTTCTTGAGAATTGCCATCAACTGGTACCTGCTTAAAGGGGATCTGTCATGATGTAGCGAGAACAAACCATCCCTTTTAGGGCATATGGCTAAATATATTGTAACATCTATGACTGGACATGTCACTAAGCCTCTAACAGCTGTCAGTGTGATAACCTGACTGCATGCCCCCTGATCAGTCTTAGACTGCATCAGCTGCAGAGATAGGGTGCTATTTGAGACACTGACATCCTTCCGCATAAGCCCCGCAGCTGCGATGAATTCGCGATAGCGCCATAAATTTGCTAATACGCAAGGCCCCGAAAAACGCTAGGGTGAAGGCTGCCTGGAAAAATGTGGTCTCAAACTCATCAGTGGCTACCATGGGCAATATGCACCAGAGCAACAACAAAAGTTCATGAGTTAGTGGTCTCCGCATGTCATGCTGGGATAATGGCTCCCTGGCCCAGCCCATCATTACCCTTTTTACAACAAAATACTGTTCAGAGAGTCCTGTTCCCAACTTAGTGAAGAATGCTAGTGCTGCTAGGTGTGAGTGAGCCATGATCCTGGATAGTCCCTGCTGCTTAGTGTGCACTATGTTGCTTATCAGGAGATCCTCCAGAACCCGTTGCCCAGACCAACTGTTTACAACAAGGAACACCTTCACTTTGTCATAATTGTGGATATAAGTGTTCTAAGTGGATGGAGCGAGTGATCTTCACAGCATCTTGCATGCCATCTTGTTCCGAAGGACCATAGCTGTTTGACTGACTCCATTTGCAGTGCCAGCTTTCTGAACAGGGACCACTTGCAATGAGAAAAAAAATCCACTATCTCACTGCGTGTCCCAGGAACATGCTTTGCTCACACCACAATATTCATGCATAAGCAACATAAAATAAACTACCTTAGCAACTCTGACAACAGGAGGTACTTGGATGTCTGCTTGTTTATTGATTGGACTACTGCTGCATTGTGACACCACAGCACCACTTGCCAACAATCAAGGCCTCTCCCCATATGTGCACAGCCACTACGATGGGGAAAAGTTTGAGAAATGTGATATTCTTGGTTAGGCCTCTCACCACCCACTGGTCTGGCCAATGTGCTGTGCACTGGTAGTGTATGCTGATGCCAGTCAGGCATATCCTCCATTGCGGCTCAATGTGTGTAGCTTGATGCCACTGTATGGGCATCCCAGTGGACACTGTGCCGGCACTTTGAGTAATATGGAGAATAGTAGCTGCGTCCTCCCAATCACATACCACTACCGAGTTATGGTGAGTACTCCTGGAAATGGTGATGGGGAGAATGAAACACTGATAGGGAGTAATGAGAACCCTTTACGCATGGGAACTGAGAGCCAAAGTCGAACAGTGGATCCCTCCAGTCACACCTGAAGTCATATAGGTCCCCTGGGGAATACCTCTGTCACCTCACCTGGATTAATATCTATCTTGCAAGCTCGAGCTTCTATAAAACTGTTCAGATGATGAACGGGAAGTCGACCAAGATGGGGATCGATGTTGCAATTCCTCCCTTGGGCTGCGAGCACTCCTAAAGCTATGCTCACGAGGTGCTGCTGGAGCGGGTTCAACGCAGTCAGTGGAAATTTGCACTTCTGCTTGTAGCGCTGGGGTAGGACCGGGACTCCTCGGCCTCCTCATTTAGTTGGATCAGCCATATTTGTTTCTCTTTTGGGGGTTTAATACCTTCTTCTCTACCTTTTCCAGACCTTTTAGCACCAGTCTTAGCCCCACAAGGCGGCCCAGATGCCCTACCACTTCCCTGTCGAATTCTACCTCCCTTCAGAAACACCTGCGGGTGAGTGGACCTTAGGATTGGAGCCTGTGGGTCCTGGCCCCATGGGTACTTCTTCGACAGGGGCACCTAGATCCTCCATAGCTCACTGTGCTGGGGCCTGCCGAGCCACAGCTGAGGAGTTGGACTTCAGGGACACCTGTTGCAAACATTGGCAGCACTTCTATTTATAATTGGCATAAGGCTGTCTTGAATGGGGCAAGATGAGGTCAATGCAGGAAAATCCCCCCTTTTTTTTGAAGCTGTGAAATTAACTAGGGAAGGCTTAGAAACATTGGAGAAGCACTAGCCAATTAGTATAAGAGCATCAGCCTATTTGCCAAGCCCAGAGCAGGAAATAAATAGTAAGTACTGTTAAACTTATTTTTTTTTTTAAATGCCAGCATGCAATACCTGAGATTTAACCCTCCTTAAATTGTGGGCAGCAGAGGTAAGTATGAGTCTGCTAATAGACAATGGCTGCCAGGGGTTGCAAAGCCAAATTATTTGATAATACTTTTTTTTTAAATTTGTAACAAGCAGGTTTAATGAAATTTATAATGGGGCTTACAAGTTAGCAGCAGAGATCCAAGCGGGGCTCAAACCTGTGGCATGATAGCACCAATTAGGCTGTGCTGAATCGTGCTACATTAGGCCAAGGAGGAAGAGGCCAAGCAATGAGAGTCGATGAGTTTTTAAATTCCCCTCCTGACTTCATCAGCACACCATTACTCCAGTCCAATTAGGTGGTCTGGTGCTAGGGCGCATTATGATGATGTCACTGTGCCTGAGGCTGGACCAGTCAGGAGGAGCAATGTCACTATCCTGCAATGGCCATGCTGGAATCGACCTGCCACCCCCACCCCCACCCCCAGAGCATTCAACCCTGCACAATGCTGACACCATCATGGGGATGGACATATCATGCCCCGGATAAGTGCGCCGCAATGGGATGGAGGTGGCTGCCCTCATGGGTGCATCGGGTGCCCAGTTATTTGTGTGTGCTGGGAGAACCCACCCATATACTTATGTAGTTTACTTCCACAATCGTCTAACTTACAGGCCGATACAGAACGGTGCACTCGGCTGAGCACACCGTTTAGCCCCCGTTTGGCCGTGCATTTTTGACGCTCTACCTTAAGGGGTAATAATAGCGCGTGGAAAATGCATGGCCAAGCCCCCCGAAACTAATAGCGCTCATCACATGCAAATTCTTGTTGATGAGCCTATTAGTTAGTCACCCGAAATACACATTTTACTCTCAGAAATTAACGTCTGCCCAAAGGCAGGCATTAATTTTAGACGGCACACGGCAAGTGTACAGAAAAGCAGAAAAAAATGCTTTTCTGTACACCCTCCGACTTAATATCATAGCGATATTAAGTCGGAGGCCCCAAAAATTTAAAAAAGCAAAACTTCTTTAAAAAAAAATAAAAAATTTGCCTGGGGCATGCGGGTTCGAAAACGGATGCTCAATTTTGCCGGCGTCTGTTTTCCGAACCCGTGGCTGTCAACGGGTTCGACAACCGATGCCGAAAATTAAGCGTCGGTTGTCAGACCCGCTAACAGCCGCCGCTTCTACTAATAAGGAGGCACTAGGGATGCGCTAGTGTCCCTAGCACCTCTTTTCAAAACTTTCAGTTTAGCTGGCTAACTCCTTACTTAGCTGGCTAGATCATTTTGAAGATTGTCCTCATAATATATAAACCTCTGATTTAGCAAACATTAAATAAACTAGCATGGAGCATTATCTTTGTTTCCAAGATACACTGAAGCCTTTGGAGGACCATTTGGCCTGACTGAAAATGACCCTCCTCTCTATATGGATAAAAGTATATGTTGTGGTTGCACAATTCGAATACTTTTAGCCATATTGTGGACAATTCCGTACATAGATTGTTTCTTTGCTTATTTTAAGTCTATGCTCATTATTTTCAGGAGAAAATCTACTCATATGAAAAGTAGGTGTAAAATTCCAGGGTAATTGTATCTGCAGCAACTTTCAAATGGAATGCATGTGCTTATTTTCCCTTTGATACTTGGTGCATAGTCCACAGGTAGAAAATTCCCACAAAAAGTCTGAAAATTGTCTCCTATGTAATAAAAGGAACTATAGAAATGGCTGTAAAATTGGAGCACTCCTGGTTTCCTTTTATACTTTACTGTGCTTATTTTATTTTCATTTTTTCATTCTGATTGAATTTTGGATGTTTTATTGTTCACTGCCTAGGACATAGCTATAGGAAGTCTAGAAAAATAAATAAATAAATAATAGAGTCCTGCGTCAGCCCTCCTAACCGATCGGTTGTAACCCCGGTCACAAAAATCTGTAATATGCTTTCATTGTAGCCAGAGACATCCTATTACAGTTAAGATCAAGATAAAAAAGCCTAGATCAGAAATATTAGTAGTCTGCTAATTTAATATTTAACATGAAAATATAGTATAAAATGAGTACATAAAATGCGGGATAAAGTTTATTACATGCACACTATAAGAGGAGATAATTCTATCATACAACTTCTTCAGCCTCCTATTGTTATTTTAATATGCCATGAACCACAATAATGTATTGTGTTGGTTGGTCTGAAAAATCCTGAATTCTGAAGTAGGTTGTTCAAAATGTGCTTGATCCATAAAAGGCTTATGAGATACGCAGCTTAGAATGGAAGGGGTGCACAAGACTGCTCCCCAAGATCCGAAAACAATTCTGATCTCCACATTAAATATTTAAAACTGTACATATTTGATCTAAAAGCTAGGCTGTGTTTTATGGCCTTTCAGGACAGCCATTTGTGCACAAATGAGAAAGACACCTAGGTTAGGGAAAATTCCTGACTGCATATTGTATGACGCCTGCTATTATCTCTCTCTCTCTCTCTCTCTGTAGTTCTCACTTCTTTCTCACATTCACTCCTTATCACAGTATCTCGCTTCAGTTTTCATCACACTTTGTTCTACTTCCTCTTTCACTCAACAGAATAAATTTGTAACTCCTAACCATCAGCCCCACTTGTTTTTTATTGAGTCCTATTCACTGGCCCTTAGCTTGTTTCTTGTGTCTCTCTCCTTCCTGGCTTCCAACACATCTCTTTTTCACTCAAAGTTCCTATTTCATTTGTCTCTGCTGCCCAGTCTTTAGCTCATGACCTTCTTCCTCCTGCTGTCTGACATATTTCTCTTCTTCCAGATATAAAGTGCATCTGTCTCGCCTCAGTTGCTTGGGTCACTTCTTTCATCCTCCCAGTCCACAAACCATCTATCACATATTTCTCTTCTCTAGCCTCCTCTCTCCCAATTAGTTTCTATCTTTTTCCTGACCTTCATCCCATCTCTTTCTCTCCCTTTCCCTGATCAAATCTCTAATCCATGTCTTGGTCCACAGTCTAATCCTTTTTATACAAATCATCATCCTCACTTTTCTTCTCTCTGACCCCATTCTCTCACAGTCTTACTACCTCCTTCCTTTTCCTTTCCCTCTCACCCCTTTTCCTTCTTTCTTGTTCCTCTCACTCATCTTCCCTGTCCATCTCACCTTTTTCCTTCTTCCCTATTTGCTAACCCCTTCATTCCCTCTATTTCATCTTTGCCACTATAATTCTACTTCTCTACTCAGACTCCCTCTGCAGTGCTCTGCCTTCACCTCCTCCAAGTACAAGTACATTTTTATATTAAAGACAGATTGTATGTAAGATCCTATTTACTAAGTGAGGGAGATAGCATGTGTTAGGGAAACTTCTAGGAATTAGTGTGTGTATATCTATCTATCTATTTATGTTTAGATGGGACTGTGATTATTTAAATGGTATACCTGCATGTGTGCTGTATGCTGAATGCTTGCACAAACATAAGAACATAAGAACATAAGAAAATGCCATACTGGGTCAGACCAAGGGTCCATCAAGCCCAGCATCCTGTTTCCAACAGTGGCCAATCCAGGCCATAAGAACCTGGCAAGTACCCAAAAACTAAGTCTATTCCATGTTACCATTGCTAATGGCAGTGGCTATTCTCTAAGTGAACTTAATAGCAGGTAATGGACTTCTCCCCCAAGAACTTATCTAATCCTTTTTTAGACACAGCTATACTAACTGCACTAACCACATCCTCTGGCAACAAATTCCAGAGTTTAATTGTGCGTTGAGTAAAAAACAACTTTCTCCAATTAGTTTTAAATGTGCCCATGCTAACTTCATGGAGTGCCCCGTAGTCTTTCTATTATCCGAAAGAGTAAATAACCGATTCTCATCTACCCGTTCTAGACCTCTCATAATTTTAAACACCTCTATCATATCCCCCCTCAGCCGTCTCTTCTCCAAGCTGAAAAGTCCTAACCTCTTTAGTCTTTCCTCATAGGGGAGCTGTTCCATTCCTCTTATCATATTGGTAGCCCTTCTCTGTACCTTCTCCATCGCAATTATATCTTTTTTGAGATGCGGCGACCAGAATTGTACACAGTATTCAAGGTGCAATCTTGTGAGATAGACTTTCCAAATGAAACTATTACATTCAGTACATGCAAATAGTTTTACAAATGAGTGTGGTAAACTTTTTGTTGCGTTGCGATGGAAGGAAGCGTTCCCCATGGCGGGACAAGGAATGTGTGCCCTTGTGGTGAGACGAAGCCTTGTCTGGGAGTGGAGCTTAGAAGTCCGGAGACAAGACATGGAGCTTGGAACACAGGGGATGAGACATGGCGAGCAAGGTCCCTCATGCACCCTACACAGCCTGTAGGCTGGTCAGGGACCACACTGTCCTCAACACACCATACACAGCTGGATGGCTGGTCACAGACCACGAGAGGAGCGGGCAAGCTCTCGATGCAGACACAGGTCAAGACAAGTTACCCCTTGGATCCTCCGGAGTCGGAACAGGATACAGTCTTTAAAACACGGAACTTGGAAACAGGAAGCTCAGATCATGTAAAATCAAGGAACCTCCAGAGGCACGGGTACTCAGGACCTGGGACATCAAGACGAAGACATCAGGATGTGGACACCCGGAACTCGGACAGCAGGAACTTGGATGCCAGGCTGGAGCAAGATGCAGCGAAATCCATGGAGGAGAAGCTCCCAGTAGGACTGGCTCCTTGCCAAGGCAAGGGTGGAATGACTACTGAGCCCTTGTATAGGGCTAGCAACAGGAAGATATACAGGGAGGAGTCCAAAATGGGGCCCGGGGTGGAACAGCCATTGGCCCGTTAAATCAGCAGAGAAGCCGCCGGTCCACCCCTAGGAGGAAAGGGCAGGACCAAGGACAGCGGTCATGCTGCCACTGCCGCTGAGGAGGAACTGGAGCAGGCCTCAATTAGGCCTGACGAGGGAGCAGCGGCATCCGAGCCGCAAGGGAGGACGTCTAGGATGGCTCCTGCCACAGAAAAGGACAAGGACAAGGGCCCCTCTCCCCAGAGGGAGCAGGAAATGACGGTGGCCTCCTGCCACGTTGGGGAATCCCGGCACAGCTCCTGCCATGCCAGCAAGATGGCGGCCGGAGTCAGGAAGCAAGCCGGCAAGTAAGAGGCCACCCATGGCTCCGGGCACGGGAGGAATCGCAACACTTTTATAGTAAGTTGTGAGGGTTTTTTTTTTTTAGAAAATATTTCCCATATTCTGTATCTGAACACTGGCTGTTCCATTTCCTGATCTTCTGATTTTGCATGAGTTTTCTCTGACTGCTACTTTTAACATACATTAAATGTTTTCTCTCCTCTATGTTTTCTGTTCTGCCTTTATTTATTTCTTAAGTCTGGGGGCTTTTGTGGACAAACCACCTCAGCATAATCAGCAAACAAACAGGGTGAGAGAACCAGGTTGAGATCATTGCAGAGGGAATAAAACAAAATAAAGAAGAGTAAAATAGGTGGAGGAAAAGAGAATTTGTTTTCTAAAGTTTTCACTTTTCTGGGGAAATGCAAATACCCCAGTACAACAAAGAAACAAACAGCAGCAAACTACATGGAGGCACAAAAACTCCTATGCTCATACATATTAGGCAGACATATCAGGTAGATGGAGCAATAGCACCAAGACCTCTGTGGTGGTCTAAGGGACATGGCAGGCAGGTAGAGTAGTAACAGTAAGGCCCTTGTGGTGGTATAAGAGGCATGGCAAGTAGGCATGTGACAGCAATTTGGAAGTCCCCTGTGGCAGTACAAGGGGTATAGCAGGTAGGCCTCAGACAGCAAGTCTCCTATAATGGTACTAGGAATATGGCAGGTAGTCCTCAAGCAGTAAGTCACATATGATGATACTAGGGGATATAGCAGCTGTGCGTTAGGCAGCAAGACCCCTATGCTGCTACTAGGAATATAGAAGGTAGGCATGTGACAGCACATCCCCTATGGTGGAATTAGAGGCATGGTAGGTCGACATGTGCCAGAAAATCTCCTTTGGTGGAATTAGGGGCATGGCAAGTAGACGTGCTATCAACTCCCCTATATTGGAATTAGGAGCATGGCAGGCATGTGCTAGCAAGTCCCCCATGGTGGTATTAGGGGTATCACAGTTGAGCATCAAGCAACAAACAGACATGGCAATGACAAGAGAAGGAATGCACACTTTACACAGGACATCTCAGACATGCTCAATCTTCAAGATCAGTGTCCCTAGATCCGTAGAGCAGTGATAGGTTGGTTTACAAAAATGCTTCACTGCGATACATTGTCTCTTTGACATTGCTTTTCTCTGTGGGCTTTTGTAAGAGATCTAATTTTGGTCTGCACCTCCCAGACCCCTTATACAGCTGCACTACCAGCTTCACTGTAGGCTGAGAGGGAAGGGAAAAGGCAAGGCTGGTTTGCAAGATAGTCACAATTTGAGGTTCCTTCTCCTGTTGCATTTATTCTGAGAAATTCTGTTTGGGAACTGTCTTGGGCACATTTTTCAAACTTTTGTTTTAGTGCAAGCACTGTTTCAATTTAGAAATGAAAAATATTCCAGTATTTTTAATAGGAAACACAGGGCAAACTGAAACAATTTTGTACAATGACAGAATTTGATCAATTCATCCCTTTGTTTCTGAAAACTGGCTATAGGGTATGGGCACTTTTGAGAGAGGAGTGAATAAGTCACAAATGTCATGTTACCATGTGCCCAATCCTAAACATAATAGTATATACTGTACTTCTCTGTGGAACTAAGAAGTGACATAGAAAAGAGAAGGTAAATTGGGAATGGTGGTGTCTTGATTCAAAGCACACCAGTAAAAAAAAAATATTTTAAAAATGTTTTCATGGCACTGATGCTTCTCTATGTGATTTTGGAGATGTATATTATTCTCCATACCACAAAAACATGATACACTTTTAATAAACTTATAAAATGTATTAAATACATATTCTGTTCATTGCAGTCAACCCATTTCTTAATTTTAATTTTCATGTAGATTGAAATTATTGTAAGAAATACAACAGCAGTTCTCCTCAAGAAAATGTTTATTCTACATATTTATGCCAGAGAAAGCAACTAAGTCACATTTTACTGTTTGTTTTTAGGAGTGTCCCACTCTATTTTTTGAAGAAAAGTATAAGCAAACAAAATAGTTCATACCAGGTGTTTCTGTGTACTCTTTTCTTCTCCCCCTGGGATATTTTATTAGATTTTCAGTAAACCCAACACCATATACGCTTCCAAAATTCAGTCAAGCAAATAAAGCAGGACAAGCATTAATCATGAAGTGATAGAGTGCACTTTCTTTTAAGGTCTGAAAAGCTCCCTGGATGAGAGAGTTACTGCAGGATGTAGAATCCTTTTAACCAATGTCAGTTTCTGCCACAGATCAACTATACATCGCAGTTCCTTCTTCTATAAGCCAAGGCTGAGCAGCATTCTGCTCCACTTCCATAATTACAAGGAAATCCAGGGTTGGGATGGGAGCAGGGGTAATGTTTGCCTGCTTTTGATAATTGATTTTTACTAGCAGCAACGCGTTCTCACACAGATGTCTTTTAAAAATAAAAGGATTCATTCTTGATCACATAGAAAAAAACACCTTCACATTCCATTTTAAACTTCACAAAGCCCATCATTAAAAAAGGCAGATTTTTTTCATGATCCTACTTATTAACCCTATGGCGCTGAGCTAATTATATTCAAAAGGCTTTTTTTTTTTAAAAATCATGTCTGTGCAATGCCTCCCTCTACTGGATTCATGGACATTTGGCACTGCAGTAAACAGAAGTATGTGTGTTTTTAAAAGATAGAGTAAAAATACATTTTTATTCATATCTTTAAGCAATTAAACCAGAGGCATTATAATTTTCAGTAGTATCTTCCATTTATTTGACAGATAATTTCCTATAATTAAGGCCCTACTTAAATTATGGGATACACTTCAAATAGATGTGGCTGATTAGTGCACAAGACAAAATTGCAGAAAAGTAATATAGACTTTTATGTAAAGTGCATGATAAGGAACCTTGTTTTATGCAAGTTAATTTTTAGCACATATATGTATGTACATATATATGTGTGTCCATTTTATTCACATGAACTTGTCTGAGGATGCTACTACCATGTTATACAAAATAGTTTATCTAATAATATAACCAAAATAGTTGCAATTACAGTACCTCAGATAAGAACATAAGAAATGCCATACTGGGTCAGACCAACAGTATCAAGCCCAGCATCCTGTCTCCAACAGTGGTTGACCTGGATCTCTTGGAAAAAAATATCCAATAGATTATAATGCAGAGATCCATTCTTAGTTTTTTTTATTTCCAGTTCCTGTAACAAACTTACCTGTTGTCTGAGATCTAACCAGCAAATCTATCTGCATGGTCCATCTTGCACAGTTTAAAAAAAACAAAAAACAAAACAGGATCAAATCCAGACCTTTTAGTTATGCTGAACCTGTTCTCTAGAATCATCTGTTTGTATTTGTTTTTATTTCTCATTAAAATCTTTGGGACAAATAAACTTCAGGGATTTTATTTTTCTGTTCAAGGCAAGCCAGAAGCCGATGAAGTCATAGACTGACTGGAGCTGTGACAGGAAGGAATAGGGAATAAGCCAGAAAGCAAAACTATTCAAAGTCTGCATAAGTTGACAATTACTCTGTATTTTATTTTTCAAGCTGAAAGAAATTTTGAGCCCTCTTGTCCTTGGGTTGCAGGACAAGGTGGGTGTTTGTGTAGATTTTTAGCTCTGAGAAACAAATTGAAAAAAAAAAAGACAAAGTAGAGACTAGGGGAATTGTGAGGTAGGCTTGACTTTGTTAGCTATATCCTTTTCTGACACACTGTAACTATGTGTCAAAAATATTTTTTCCTCTTTTTCAGTGATAGAGCTATGACCTCACAGTGTAACTATGTAATATGAAAAAGCGGGAAAAAAACTCAGTCATAATCTGTATACTGGCTGGGTACAATATTCACTTCCGGTATATAAAAACCAAAAATAAATAAATAAATAAATACTGACAGTGACACAGGGAGATTTACATTTCAAAAGTGCAGTATACTGACTAGCAAACACAGCAAAGGAGCCAGGCTTGAGTTTTTGCTTCTCTTTTTCTTATCTTGGAGTGTGTGTATGTAGTGTGATATTTTTCCATAAACTGTGTCTCATCATCTCTGGAAAATATAATACCACTACTAGGCACAGGCAGTAGTGCAGATCCAAGTATATCTGGTAGCACCAGTACAAACAGCACTCTCCCACTCATGCTAAAAGAGAAATTATTGTCACAGAAGAAAACCATAGACATGGGCAACATCAAGCAAGATGATGAGGCTGTAAGAGCATGTGTTGCCTGTTGCTACTGTTAGCTCTATTCCTATGGTGCAGGGACAGGAGAAGGCTGAGTCAGTGGAGGGTAACATTGGCACTGGCAGTGGAGGGGCAAAGGCAGTATTTGGAATGGAGCAGCCAAGAACAGTACAGCACTCCACTCTGATACCTACTGAGAAAAGTCTGAAATGGGTCCTTCAAGAAAGTACTGATTCAGATTAATCTTGTAAGGGCTTCTCAGACTCAGAGTAGTTAAGAAGAATTTGTGGAATTTAGTTACTAGTGTGCTATCCTCTACGTATTGAACAGGTAGGAAATTCAGAAAGTAATATTGCCATTGCAGAGAGCATCCCCAGGAAGAAGAGAGTTTGAGTGATGCTCCCTGGCCTTTTGTCTCCCAGTCTGTTCTCACCAAAATCTGCAGAGAGGGAGAGGAAGTCCCATAAGAATTCAAAGGTGTGGAGGCACTTCAGAGTGAAGGAAGGATCTGTGTTTTTCAGAGTGTGTTCACTGTTGTAAACACATCAGTAGAAAGAAGACACTAAGGCATCTTATAAACAGTGACATGCAGCATCATGTCAAGAGAACACCGGTTAGCATGGTTTTAGGGGAGGACACAAATACTAGCCTGGTGGTCCTGTCTGCCAGTCAAAGAAGCAGTGGCAACAATAGCAGCTGCAATAGAAAGGTGTTAGGATGGGGCAAGTTAGTCTCCCAAGTTGATTCCCACTCCCCTCCCTTCTGGCCTCATCCTCAGTGAGGTGACAGGCAAGTGCTCCAACCCCATGAAAGCATCCCTGGGGCCCAAGAGCAACGCAGCAGCTTAGTCCTTAAAGAAGTGATTGACAAGTGCAGGAAAATAGTGGGGCGATTTTCCCCGCAGCTGAAGGGTGGCCACCAGCAGCATGAGAAGCAGGAAGCAGCAGTGGCCATTGTACCAACATCTGTAGATGATTCTGGAGTGACAAACTCCCATCATATGACCATGTCCCTGTGATTCCGTCCATGAGTAAAGGTCACCATCTGTATGGCTACCGTTCATTGTGTGCTTCTCTCCCCCCCTCCCCCCCTTGACCACTCTCACTCCTCTTTTCTCCCTCTCCTCATCCTCCTCCTCTACCTCCTTCCTAGGGTTCTTCTCTTCATCCTGCACACTCCTTCCTGTTTGCCACCTTTATACTCTTTCTTGGCTTTCACTGTACCAACTTCCCTCTATTCACCTCCTATACAATCCACATCCTAACTACTTGCTCTTCATGCACCTCACCAGAGCTCCCACCACATCATAGCACAGCCTTTTATACTTTTCTGATGAGATATGACCAAAAGCTGTAAAATGGTTTTAGCGCTTATGGTAAGGAGCGCATGCATAATGTGAACCCCAATGGGCTCACAAATGCATGTGCTACGGTGTAGAGCAGTGGTTCTCAACCTTTTTTTCTGTCAGGACACACCGGATAGATGGTTCTCACATGTGTGACACACTGAACACATGACAGACACAAGGCTAAATGTAATTGTACACTTTGCATCCACAGAAACCCCACCCCTACCCCGACCCTCAGCAATTGATATAAAGCAGAACTAGAACATTCCCCATACAACTCACCATACAAAAAAGATATTCTGGTGTTATCTCAATAACAGCAACACAAAATTCCTCTACTACCAGGCACAATAGCCCTACTTATAAAAAGACAGCAGTTCATCACCAATGCAAGTCCTATTGAGAAAACATAACAAATAAGGTGAGGTATTTTACTAGCCTACATGCTAATAAAAAATACCTCACCTCAGTCATATACACAAAATTGACCTTCACCAAGTACAAAAAGACCACAAATTGCAAATATAGAGACAGAAACTGGAATGGAAACCCAAAAAAGCTACTCTGCATGCAGTACAAATCCGGAGAAATGGAAACAGAAATATAGCATCTAACATACTCCCAGGATTTGCAATAATGCACACAAACTAATCTACACAAAGTTACACCTGCATTATGGCATGTACTCAAATGGTAACAACTCTACCTATAAAAAGTCAATACTACAAATATTAAACCAAGCCCTAAACACCAATAAATCTCCAATTAGGAAAACAGAAAAAGCCAAGCTGTTATAGATTCCACACAGAAATGATTGTAAAACTATGGGCCAGATTTTCAAAGGGGTATGTGCGTAAGATACGTGCATACCCCCCGAAAACCTGGCCGAAGTACCCCTTCCGTGCACCGAGCCTATGTTGAGTAGGCTCGGCAGCGCACGCAAGCCCCAGGACGCGCATAAGTCCCGGGGCTTTCCTGGGGGAGGGGGGGGGGTGTCGCGGGGGGGGGGGCGCATCATTTGGGGTGGGGCTGCGGGCGTGGTTCCGGCCCGGGGCATTTCTGGGCGTGGTCAAGGCCTCTGAAATGGCTCCCGGGCCTGAGAATCGTGCGCCGGCAGCCAGCCTGGCGTGCGCAAGTTACGCCTGCTTCGGGCAGGGGCTGGGGGGGTGGGTTAGGTAGGGGAAGGGAGGGAAAGGTGGGGGGAGGTGGAAGGAAAGTTCCCTCCGAGGCTGCTCTGATTTCGGAGCGGCCTCAGAGGGAATGGAGGCAGGCTGCGCGGCTCGGCGCACGCAGGCTGCCGATTTTGGGCAGCCTTGCACGCGCCAACCCCGGATTTTAATGGATACGCGTGGCTACGCACGTATCTATTAAAATCCCGCGTACTCTTGTTTGCGCCTGGTGCGCGAACAAAAGTACGCGCGGGCGCAGATTTATAAAATCTACCACTATATGAATAAATGTTTCAAAACATCTGATGAACAGTATAACATCTAACAATTAAAAACTCTTAAAAATGATTAAAAATTCTCCAAACACCAATAAAATATTTCAAAACAGCAGACACATCACAAAATACCCAATAATTAAAATGGCAGTTAATCAAGAAAAATTAACTTAAAAAGCTACCTTTACTTACCCTCTCCAGCAGTTCTCCTACTCCTTTCCCTTGCAGGCCACACCAGAAGCAGCAGTAGCTGCTGAACCTGTCCTCATGGTCCTCTTCCTTAGGGACCACAACCAGTCTCTGTCTCTCTCTCACAAACATACACACACACACACACATACATATACACACACATACACATCCCGGCCCCCAGCTGAACTGCCCCAGTCTTTGGCCCCAGTGGCCTGATCTCTAGCGGTGGCCAGTGCTCCAGTCTTCATCCCCACCGGCCTGGTCTCCACCGGTGGCGGCTGCAATCTTTGGCCCCTCTGGCCTGGTCTCTGGTGGTGGCCAGCGGCTCCAATCTTTGGCCCTGCCGGCTGTAGGTAGCATGCAACACACCTGCTGGTGCTTGGCAACACACTGGTGAGTCGCAATACACTGGTTGAGATTCACTGTTGTAGAGCACAAGCACTCAAAAGAGCCAATGTAAGAGGGTGTACATAAACTCTTACTACTTATGTTCAAGTCAATAGTATGTCAGAGAGTGGGCATGCTCTATATCTCATTAGATTCATATGTTTGAGTTCCATTCCATGTTGTAGCATACTCACTAAAAGAAACATGGAAGCCAAAAGAGATCCCCTCTGATTTTAATGTATATTTAGTACAAAGATATGTGACTCTTGTCCTCAAGTGCTGCAAGCAGATTTTTAGAATATCCATAATGAAAATGCATGAGATGCATTTGCATGTAATAGAAGCTATGGGGTAGATTTTAAAAGGGTTACCCGCATAAGTTATGTGCGTAACCCTTTAAAACCCCCCTCTGCGCATGCCGAGCCTATCGAGCCTATTTTGCATAGGCTCGGTGGCACGTGCAAGCCCCGGGACACGCGTAAATCCAGGGGCTTTCCGGGGGGTGGGGGCGTGTTGGGGCTGACGCGACATTCGGGGCGTTCCAGGGGGCATGTCGGGGGCGTGGTGCCAGCCCGGGGGCGTTTTGGGGGCGTGGCCAAGGCCTCCGAAACGGGTCTCGGGCCGGGGAATCACACGCCAGCAGCCCGCTGGCAGGCGTAACTTTTAAAACACAGGTAGGAGGGTTTAGATAGGGCTGGGGGGGTGGGTTAGGTAGGGGAAGGGAGGGGAAGGTGCGGGCGGGGGGGTGGAAGGAAAGTTCTCTCCAAGGCCACTCCGATTTCGGGCTCGGCGCACACAAATTGCACAAATGTGCACCCCCTTGCGCGTGCCTGGTGCGCGAACAAAAGTACGCGCAGCGCACTTTTAGAAAATCTACCCCAACGATTGCAAATCGCATGTCATAAATATCAAGTGTGGATATCTTAAAAACCCAACCAGCTTGTGGCACTCACAAAACAGATTTGCCCACCTCTGATTTAGTACATAGACCCCTCAGGATTTCATGGATACAACATTAAAAAAAATTCCAAAGAAATTGGGCAAGCTTTTGGAGGAAAAAAAGCTCAGATTCTAAGCTCATATAAAGAAAAGCAAATAATATGGTATTTAAATTAGCAGTATTAACTATCAACTTATTTGTTTGTTAGGTTTGTTTGTTAGGCACTACCACCCAAGAAAAAGATCTAGGCATCGTAGTGGATAATGCATTCAAATCGTCGGCTCAGTGTGCCATGGCGGTCAGTAAAGCAAACAGAATGTTAGGAATTATTTGGAAGGGAATGTTAAATAAGAATGTCATAATGCCTCTGTATCACTCCATGGTGAGACCGCACTTTGAATACTGTGTGCAATTCAAAAATGATATAGTTTCTCTGAAGAAAGAAGGGCAACCAAAATAATAAAGGGGATGGAATGGTTTCCCTATGAAGAAAGGCTAAAGAGGTTAGGTCTGTTCAGTTTGCAGAAGAAATGGCTGAGGGGGGATATGATAGAGGCCTATAAAATCATGAAAGGACTACAATGGGTAAATGTGAATTGGTTATATACTAGAAATGTGCTTCGTTTTATTTTATCAGTTCATGTTTCGGTTCGGGGACCCTGCGGGAAATTTTGTTTTTCCCGCAGGTTGGGTATTTTTTTCCCGTGGTTCCTGAATTTCGTATTAGTGCGCACTAACTCCCATTAGTGCGCACTAACATGAAATACGAACTTTTCCAAAATTTCGGAAAAATTCAGTTTGTGCTTCGGCAACCCCGAACCATGACGAATTAGACAATTTTGTTGAAATTTTCTAATTCGTTTAAAATGAATGCCCATCTCTATAATATTTACACTTTCAGATAATACAAAGACTAGGGAGCAGTCCTTGAAATTAGCAAGTAGCTCATTTAAAACAAATCAGAGAAATTTATTTTTCACTCAACGTACAGTTAAGCTCTAGAATTCAATGCCAAAGAATGAGGTTAAGGCAGTCAGTGTAGCTGGGTTTAAAAAAGGTTTGGATAAGTTCCTGGGGGGAAAGTCCACAAACTGCTATTAATCATGTTGACTTGGGAATAGCCATTGCTAACTACTGGCAACAGTAGCATGGGATCTCTTTAATGTTTGGGTATGTGCCAGGAACTTTTAACCTGGATTGTCCACTGTTGGAAAGCTTGATGGGCCCTCAGTCTGACCCAGTAAGGCAACTTCTTATGTTCTTAGTTCTTGACTCTGTTTTTTCTTTTGGTTTTGCACCTAGGGCTCCTTTCTTTGCTCCTAATATATTTTGGGAGAATTTTCAAATTGCCCACATATTACAAACTACAAGGGCATTTTAACATGCATAGGGGTAGATTTTTAAAAAATGCGCGTTCGCGTACTTATGTTGGCGCACCAGTCGCAAACAAAAGTACGCTGGATTTTAGTAGATACGCGCATAGCCGCGCGTATCTGCTAAAATCCAGGATTGGCGTGCGCAAGGCTGCCGATTTTGGGCAGCCGGCGTGCGCCGAGCCGCACAGCCTGCCTCCATTCCCTCCGAGGCCGCTCCGAAATCAGAGCGGCCTCGGAGGGAACTCTCTTTCGCCCTCCCCTCACCTTCCCCTCCCTTCCTCTACCTAACCCACCCCCCCCGGCCCTATCTAAACCCCCCCCTACCTTTGTCCAGGGATTTACGCCTCCCGGAGGGAGACATAAATCCACGCACGCCAGCGGGCCGCTGGCGCGCCGAGACGCAACCAGGGGGCGGTTCCGGAGGGCGTGGCCATGCCCCCGGACCGCCCTGGGCCGAAACCACGCCCCCAGGCCTGCCCCCGAAACGCCGCATCCCACACCCAAAACACTGCGTTGATTGGCCCTGCCCCCTGACATGCCCCCGACACGCTCCCGACAAAAAACCCCGGGACTTATGTGAGTCCCGGGGCTCTGCGCGCGCCGGCAGGCCTATGGAAAATAGGCGCGCCGGCACGCAAGGCCCTGCTGGCGTAAATCCGGGCGGATTTACGCGAGCAGGGCTTTTAAAATCCGCCCCATAGTGTATGCAAATTCTCAAAAAGAAACCACCTATGTGGTTTCTCTTTGAAAATAAGAAACCATAAAGTGCATGTGCTGAAAGCATCTGCATACTTCTCACCTGTTGTTTCTTTGTGGGGGTGAAATAGCGTGTGCGTATTTGAAAATTAATTGTACGATGGCTATTTACCTCTCCTGACCTAAACAAGCTCTCAGGAATGCCCTCCCTCCCCACATACACACACAATTAAAGGTACATGCTCTATGGATGCCTGCACATAATTTTTAGTTGCTCTGAGAAAGGCAAATTTCAGCCAAGCCTTTTTACCCTTGTAAATCTCTATTTACTGTTGCAAATGGCTTTCAGAATTTACCTTCCTGTTCTTTGTGCATTCACAAAGTTTTTGTAATAAAATAAGTATACATCATAGGGATGTGCAGAGCAAAAGTTTAAGTTCATAAGTCCATAAGTCGAAAGGGGGTCCCATTTGCGGTTAATATGGACATATGGAGAATTCCATGTTGAGTCTATGTCCATACATGCAAATAAAAATTTAAACCCCTCACCCTCCTTAATTCCCCCCCCCCAAGACTTACCACAACTCCCTGGTGATCCAGCGGGGAGTCAGGACGCCATTCCTGAACTCCTTTGCGAGGAGCACGTGACGTCGGCGCCACGTCGGAGTGACACGGCGTCACGTGATTCCCCGCGGGTTCGCTCCGGGACCCTCGTTGGGCCCAAAAAGAACTTTTGGCCAGCTTGGGGGGGCCTCCTGACCCCCCCAAGCTGGCCAAAAGACCCTCGTTGGGAACCCGCGGGGAATCACGTGACGCCGCGTCACTCCGATGTGGCGCCGACGTCACGTGCTCCTCGCAAAGGAGTTCAGGAATGGCGTCCTGACTCCCCGCTGGATCACCAGGGAGTTGTGGTAAGTCTTGGGGGGGGGGGATTAAGGAGGGTGAGGGGTTTAAATTTTTATTTTGGATCAACAATCGCAATTTCCAACGTATTCAACATAGCTATGTTGAATACGTTGGAAATCCAATCGTTTTCGCCTCATCACTTTTTTAAGTTAAAAAAAAAAAAGTTGCGTTTTGCATTTAAGTTCAAAACGAATGCACACCCCTAATACATCATATTATTATGGTCACCCTTTGTTTTTAGAAGTTTGAAATAGGAGTTATTATTGAAAACATGGACAGTAGTATCTCTGTATATTTGGCCAAATGATCAGTCAAAAACCTAGTCCATAGGTGGCTAACTCCAGTCCTCAAGAGCCATAAAATAGCCTGGTTTCCAGGATATCCATAATGAATATGCATGAGATAGATGTCTATGTACTGCCTCCAAATTATTTAGATCTATCTAACACATATTCATTGTGGATATCCTAAAATCTGGCCTGTTTGTAGCTCTCAAAGCCCAGAGTTGTCCATCTCTGACCTAGTCAATTAGGTTTGACTGAAAATTTTCTTAAAGATAACCAGTAAAAACAACCAGTTATCTTTGCCTCTCAGTGGCTTTTTGAAAATTGACTCCTGTATTATTGAACTGACATTTTGGATTAGAATGAGATGGGAACTGCTCAGTGCAAGCAAAATTCCTTTGTACTTTTGTCTTAAGTCTGCCCAGGCCTCTAGGACTGAGACTGTTAACAACTCTAATTTTGCTCACTTTTAATCATCTGTAAGAAGTGACTTGTACTGAAGAATTCTTGCTATTTCTTTTGGATGGAGTTTAAAAGGATTGTGGCTTTGTTTGAAGTTTGTGATCCTTTGCTTTAAATTTGCTAGAAAATATCTTGGGAACCTGAACATCTATGTGTAAACGTTTTATATATATATATATATATATACCAAAAGAACTTCAATGGGAGAAGGAAAAAAAGCACATCAACAATTGTAAATTCTACAACGAAAAAAATATAAATATTTAAAGCAATTTTTTATTAAAAAAGTAACCTCATTAGAACAAATTACATACACTGTTCCTTAAATGTTCCCTAAAAATACTTATAGATGTGTCTTAAAACACATTGGCACATATTTGCTATTCATTGTTATATTGAGTACAAAATTAAGCAAAACTGACCCTCAATTCTAAACTACTGCTAACCTATAGCTAACCTAAGATAGGACAATTCTTTTAAATGTAGAATGAGATATCACACTCACTAGTGAACATTCTAACAGAGCATCTCTTGTTCTACTGTATATAACCAAAAACATTAATTAAATATCATATGGGTGTGGAATTCTAATTTCCGGATGTTATGGTGTCCCTCAGGATTCCTATGAATGTCAAGCTGTAATGTCCAGATGATATGATAAACCTTGTGTTCACTAGTGAGTGTGATTTCTCATTCTGCATTTAAAAGAGTTATCCTATCTTAGGTTAGCTATAGATTAGCAGTAGTTTAGAATTGAGGGTCAGTTTTACTTAGTTTTGTACTCAATATAACAATGAATAGCAAATTTTTTGAATAAAAATTGCTTTAAATATTTATATTTTTTTCGTTGTAGAATTTATAATTGTTGATGTGCTTTTTTTCTTCTCCTATTTGAGTTTTTTTTGGTATATATGACAAGCACTAGTTAGCTCTATATATTTCCCCATTTCTTGTGTGTATATATATATATATATATATATATATATATATATATACACACACACACACTGTAAATATATATTCTTACAGCCAAACTAGTGGTGAATTGCGATAAGATCATTCCAAGTGAAACATTAAACAGGATGTTGTATAGTGATGTCAGGTTTTGCAATATTAATAAAGTAGGATTGTAATACTGCCCAAAAAAAATCATATGTCATCCAGTAAGAGATAATAATCAGGGTAATAGTTACCCTTTTAGCTGAGTTTCTCTCTCATGCATCCATTCTAATGTGTGTACAAAGCTGGAAAAGCATTCCTCTAAAAATGTATTTCTATGCTGCCTATTAACTGCACAATAAAATGACCCTCTGCAAAAAAAAAAAAAGTAGTTGGTTTATATAGATTTGAAAAATATCTGCACCGTTTGGAATTTTGTGGCTTAAAGAATTTCTTTGTTTACTACTCATCCTGCCTTTTCCATAAAAGAAAAGAAGATTGGAGACCAGGAGACTTTTTGTAAGAGGCTAGGTTTTCTTTGTTTCATACTTCCCACACACTCTCACCAGGAAACCTCTCTCCATTCTGTTGATGAGAGTGGTGTCTAAGGGGCAATTGGGGTTAATCCCCAACAACAGGATGCACCTTAAATGGAATCTTTGCATATCTCATTTATGGGAAAATGAGTAGTGTTCTTTAAAAAAAAGTATTACTGGAATTATTTGTTTATACTGTTTGTATGCACTGTTCTGTACACAATAAATCAGATGGTGTCAAAATTAATGTCTATGAGGCTGCCATATTCACAGAAGCTTTTTTTTAGTGTTTTATTGATGTCCTATTTGTTTATACCTCTCTGAGTTAAAGGAGGAATTTTACAGTCGGGGTAAATTAATGTGGATTCAAAGAACTACTCATGGCCTACTTAGCACAACACCAAATGTAGTGTCCTTCTTATTTCAGGCTCTAGGAGAACTTGCATCATGGATCAGCGATGCTTCCATGTCTTGATCCTCTACAATATCCTTAAGATGCAGAAGACATTACTGGCAGCACCTAGAGTAGGGTTTGAAGCTGATGAGAAGGTCCTCCATATCAAAGCCTAAAAGAGATAGCAAAAAAACCAAAAAAGGAGCAAGTAAATTCTGGTAAAGATCTCCATAATAAAGGGTATAAAACTGAGAAATAACCAGAGGGAAGGGAAGTTATGTGCCTTTTTGGTACCACAATTTGCAGGGATGGGAAATTAAATCAGAGGTTAACTAGAGATAGGCAAAGAGGAGAGGAGGAGAAGTGAATATTATTGTAAGCCTTGGCATTAGTGTCGAGGCTTAATGATGAGAGAAGGTCAAGGACTTAGGGAAGGTCTTATGCACATTGCTTGACCTTCACAGAAGTGCTAGCTGTATGCAGGAACGGAAGTCAGCAAAGGAAGTCACAAATAACTTCAATTTATAGTTTTAAAGTTTAGTGTAGGGAAGGTGTTTGGGAGTATAATGGAATCTGAGGCTGTATCTGGGAAGATGAAAACCTATACCGAGGGGTGAGCTGCATCCATTCAAGAAATTGATTGCGACTCTTAGCCATCATTTGAAATCCTGCCTGTACCATTATTTAAACAAAGTATAGGGTAAGGCACAAACTGCCTTTCCCACAAGCAAAAGGATTAGTGGTAAATGGGGTAAGCCCTGGAGGGCAAAAAGTCCCAAATCAGCCATGCAGTAATTTCTAGAAGACAGAAAACTGAAGTGGAGATGGAATAGCTAATGAAATATTTAATAGAAAAATAGGTAGGCAACAAAAAGAAATCAGGCGAAACTCTGCCAGTGCATCACCATAGGGAATCTTATTAACAAAATCACAGACCTGGAGGCCACCAAAGCAGAAACAGACTTAATCACCAGTCTAGTTATATTGGAAATCGGGATTGGGATGTTATCTAACCAAGGGTGTAGTCTCTTTAGAAGAAAAACAATAGCGGAAGAAGTGTGAGTGAGTGTGTGTGTGGGGAGGGGGGGGGGATATCATTTTATATTAGGAATGCAACTGTAATTGCTGAAATACAGAGAGAACATGGGGAAGCTGACTTATGAGCTGCCTTGGAAAAGACTAAAAATAATTTTATCTATGTGAAAAAGAGGTGGATTGTAACATGTTGACATGTTACGATGGCACTTAAAGGTTTTCTTGTAGGTGATTTAACCTACCAGATGAGGATTGGAAGCCACCTGCTGCAAGATTCCTTGCAAGGGTTATTCCCCAGGCATCTATTTGAAATGCCCACTCTTGGGGAAGGATACCAAAATGGTACAGGTCTTGCAATATAATCCCTATACAGAGAGACTTAAGGAATTCAAAATGCACTCAGTGCAGGAAAGAAAGGAAAGTGGGGTATGATAGAAACATGGAAATATTAGCATGCACAAAAGGCAGTATTTTTCATCAAAAAGAAATTCAGGGACATGATACAAAATTGGAGCGTGAGAGGCATGAGGAGATATTTCTTTTCTAAGAAACTAGTAGATTCCTGGTCTAGCCTACCAGCAGAGGTGATCGTAACTAAAACCATGAAGAAATTTAAGTATGATTGAAACATACTGAGGGAAGTGGTAAGAGAAGACATAGAGGAGAGGTAGGTGTAAAATACATCAGGAGCCTGGATGTTAATTAGATATGCAAACATACTTTCATCTACCCAAATGATAGACTGTGAAAAAGGGGAGAGAATAAATTTGACTTGCATAGATGAAAAAAAGACAGCCAGTGTTCAGCAGAAACAGAATTATGGTATATTCTCAGATATAATTGGAGGCAGGTGGTAACAGGCTGAACTGGCCACACTGGTCAGCTAAGAACATATAAGATGAAGAAAGATTGCTTGTAGCTGGTCAAGCTTGTATGACCATTAAGAGATATCCATAACACAGTGGTAGTGATAATAACAAGTAGAGGTAACTACCAGAGCTAGAGTAATGTAGGTAGTAGGAACGTGCATTCATTTTAAACAAATGGCAAATCCAAACTGAAAAAGGCCATTTCAGAATATACCAAAAAGGGCCTTGCAAGAAAATATCTGTGAATATTTTTCATTTTGTTTGTTAGAAAGATGGTCTCCCTGAAGCCTTCCAAACTTTCATTACCCCCCTCCCCAGGAAGCTGTGGAATCCAAGCCCAACAGGCTGGGTTGGATTTTTCTTTGTGGGACAGGATGGAGTCAGAGGGGCCTCTTTAGCCCAGTAAGGTAGGTCTGGGCCACAGGACTTTCTTTGCGGGGGCAGGAAGGTGGTTGGAGGACTCACAGGTTTTGGGGTTTTTTTTAGGGTGGGGGGGGATTAATGGTTATTTTGGTTTGTGAAATAAACCAGGCCAAAATAGTTGTTTGTACAGGTGACAACTGGGACACATTTTTAGCTAAATCAGTGTAGGTAGGGATAACTAGGGAAACTGGATGAGCCAAATGGTCTTTATCAGTTAGCATCTACTATGTATGTCGCTGTGTAATGTTACTATGGTGTAAGCCTATTTGACTTGTCAGTCTAGCATTAGGAAAGTGAAGTGCAACTTCTCTGGCATAAGAGAATTGTGTTTTTCCATTTGTGGAGCCAGTTTTCCTCATTAAAGGCAGAAGACTTGTTCCTCAATTAAGTAGAAGCTAAGAGTGCAGACATAGAAGAAGAATGTTAATTTTTTTTTTTTTGTGGCTTTGGATACATGTCTGCATTTCAAGACTGCAGCTTCTCATGTTTGAACTTTTCTAGACCATTATGAGGGTTTTTAGAATCCACAAGACATTTTCTATACTTGTCTTGTTGCTCTCTTTTTTTCTCATTATATCCCATGGAGACAGGCTATGTACGTCTTTCAGAGTATATTTGAATAAGGCAGGGTTGTGATTAAAGTGGACCAGTGTTTTGATTTCTGACTTTCGATCATGCTAACATAATTCCTTGCTCAATACTTTACATCTGCTCTTTTCTATTGGATGGTAATGGCAAGCTCTGGCCACGAACATGTCTATTTCATGTGAAACATAAAAGAATTGTCAGAACAGAGATCTGAAGAGAAACTATCGCTTCTTGCCATTTTTAAAGAGGCAGTACTGCTTTCCAAAATTCCACAGTGAGTATCAATAAAATATATCTATCTACTTTTGATCCAAGAACCAGCTTCTAGCAAATAATGAGGTCCATAGTAAGACACAATCAGGATAGCAAAGTTAGCTGGATAAACCTACCTCCTAACTTTGGGGGCATATTCAATAGTGCAGTTGAATATAGCTGGCTATCTTAATGTTAGTGGCTAACTATAGCTGATTAACTTTATTTAGGGCAGCTCTTTGGCCTGACTAGACTTAGCTGGCTAAGACATCCGGCTAACTGTAAATATCTTAACATAGCCAGTTATCTCAACTCCCCCCAGTTATGCCCCTGGATCGTCCCTAACTTATCTGGATCGTCCCTAACTTATCTGGCTAAATTCTAGCCACCTAAAATATTCTCTGGCTAGAATTTAGCCAGATATCTGTCCCAATATTCATTTAGCCAGCTAACCTCTGAGCTAGCTGGTTAAATGCTTTCGAATATGGACGTCAATATTGCCATTCTATAAGCCAAGTTTGTTTGTGACACTCAAGGATGAGTGTTTACCATCCCTATTACAGAGGACTGACATTATCAAAGTGGATTTGCATGTCCAAAAGAGAATAATGATCCTCATTCATATTTAATGAAACAGATAATATATTTTGCACTGCAGAAAGGGGCTAGTCCAAAATCCGTTTATCATATGCTTGTGACAGGGCAGCCCTTGAGATATGTCCTTGTTTATTGCGAGATCACTTACTGGAAACACTGCACACAACTAGGCACTTGCAGTAAAATATTGTCTTTTCCTTTCTCAAGCCTGTTTTTCATCAGTTACATTAGCCTCTTCCCTGGGACACCAGGGCAGTTCATTTATTTATTTACTCTATTTATTGTATTTATTTTCCACCTTTCAGCCAATTCAAAGCAGATTACATTCAATCATATACAACAGGCCTTTACCTATAGGCCAGCTAAACTCCAGGCAACTATCCAAAATCCCGTCTGAGCTGTACATTAGTATGCTACTAGGCCCCTAGCAAAAGGCTCGCCAGCTTTTTGAGCTGGAGTGGCAGCATTAAGGGGGTCATTTTCTTTAGCTTTCGCACGCGAAAAGAGTCCCTTTTCGCATGCGATAGCTAGATCGGGGCGGAGTCAGGGCGGAGTCAGCATTGGGGTGGACGCGGCGAAGACACCAGGGCAGACGCGGCAAAGACATCGCTGACGGTGAAAAGGTAAGGCCCTTTGTCGCCGCCAGTAATGCGTCCAATAGCACCACCTTTCACGGTGGCGCTATTGGTTTGCGAAAGCCGGCAGCAATTGCACTGCGGTGGTGCGATCGCTGCCGGCTTTTGTAGGCCCACCCCCCAGTGCTGCGCGATTCACTAAGGCCTAAGTTTACTATGGTCTCCCTCCAACTGTCCCCTGCTTCTATTCCATGGCCTTCCCTGAAGTCTTTTGGCCCTTGTCCATTCTGGCAATTCCTTGGCTCCTCACTTGTAAGCTGCTTTCCAGCTTTTCCAACTGACTTTTCTTTTTGTCTAAACCACATCCTAATTGGCCTTAGCTGTCTTCACAACTCTTGTCCTTATGGAACTACATTATCCAACAATCTTCTGGTTATAGTGACATCACTTCCTATCTCCCTTCCATTTTCTGCTTTCCTGATGGGCTAATTGCTTACATTTCAGGATAGAAATGCATGCACCTTCACAGCACTTTTCAATTTGGCTTCCCTAGGAGACACATTTGTCATACTGTTATCCTTCTGACCCTTCCAAAGAGCTATTCATCATGGCTTTCTTTCTAGTCTCTAAATGGGTGAATCTACTCCTCTGTGACTAAGTATTACAATAAAATAATAATAATAGTTCCTAGTCAAGAGCGAGAAAAGGAAATGCAATCTTGCATAGTTAGAAGTAAAATGCTGACTAAATACAAAAACTATTGTTCCTAGTAGCATTCATATTTCTTTACATTAGAATATTCACAATAGTTTCCTTGTATTAAGAGCTTAAGAGAATTGTGTGACGTAAATAGTAGGGTTTGTCATTTTCTGTATTTAATATATTTATATGCCTCTTCCCAGGTAAAGAATATTCATGATTTTAATTAGTCTCCAAGATACTGTTAATTGAGTCTAATTGCATGAGGGTTTTCAAGCTTCATATTTGTTTTCAAATATACAATAACAGCACATTATGTATGAGTACCCAAGGATCCCTTGGCAGGGAATCATATGTCTCCATCAGGGATGACATATGACTAGTGAAGAGTGAGAGGAGCAGATGCTGAAGACACAATCCAGTGGGTGGTACCTTCTGATTTAGAGGCGTAATGAAGAAAAAAGAGGCACGCTGCTTCATATCCTGGGTGAGTTAGCTGGATAAGTTTACACTGCCAACTTTTGAATACAGACCTTGAAAGTTCAGGGAATTATCTAATGCAAAATCAGCAATCATTTATGGTTGTGCTTTATAAATATTATAATGGCTCTGATGTTTCAATGAGGAGTTTCATACTGTCCTGAGGGTAGGGGGCAAAGAGGAAAATGTTTTTGAAATCAGGTGCGTACCTTTCATTGGAAAATTAGTGCAGAGTCTGCGGGTAAAAGGCGCCTGCAGACTTTGCAGCAATGAGGGATGTTTTAAAATTGCCCACTTTATGAGTGCCGAGGTGGTGGCCTGGATTGCAAACTGGTTGACGGACAGAAGACAATGTGTGATGGTAAATGGAACTTACTCTTAAGAGAGAGCGGTGTTAAGCAGAGTGCCGCAAGGATCAGTGTTGGGACCGGTCCTGTTCAATATCTTTGTGAGTGACATTGTGGACAGGATAGAAGGTAAGGTTTGTCTTTTTGCGGATGATACTACGATCTGCAACAGAGTGGACACGCCGAAGGAGTGGAGAGAATGAGACGGGATTTAAGGAAGCTGGAAGAGTGGTCGAAGATATGGCAGCTGAGATTCAATAAATCTAAATACGTTAGGTTATTAAGATTTTTAAATATATATGAATAGTACCGATTCGTAAATGATTATGGGTGAGTGACTCTCATACCATCCCGCTAGCTTTTTGGCATGTGTGCTCTCAAGCCGCATTAGGGATCATCTTTAATCATAGGTCACTATTTTACCCATATATTCTCAATTTATATTTCACTTTTTTTGTTCTTTTTTTCTTTTAAATAAAAGTGGCAGAGATACTTTCCTTGTGAAGCTCAATGTGCCATGGAGGGTAAACCTTTCCGCTTATTTTTAAATGCAGTCCAGAGTTCAGTTCGACGTGCACGTTTCGCGTCCTGTGCTGCTTCAGGAACCTGTCTGGCTGTATTCGCGTGTGCCTAGTTTCGGTTACACTTCAATATTGCCTCGCGAACGTGAACATTACTTCGTCGCGGTCCGGGAGAAAATTCTCCTGTAAAACGGCGGCTCTACAGGAGAATTTTCTCCCGGACCGCGACGAAGTAATGTTCACGTTCGCGAGGCAATATTGAAGTGTAACCGAAACTAGGCACACGCGAATACAGCCAGACAGGTTCCTGAAGCAGCACAGGACGCGAAACGTGCACGTCAACTGAACTCTGGACTGCATTTAAAAATAAGCGGAAAGGTTTACCCTCCATGGCACATTGAGCTTCACAAGGAAAGTATCTCTGCCACTTTTATTTTTTTTTTTTTTTATTTAATCTTTATTAATTTTTCAATATAAAGTAAGACAATCTTACATTAAGGAAAACAAGGATACAGTCATGTCATTGCATTGTAAATTACAAATTCATTCATTGACTGATACCTTACACTAAGAAACTGAGGAGAAGAAATCTTTAGGAGCTTCATCTAAACATCATTTTCATATTACTAACAGAAAAGCTAACTAATGGTAGCCATACAATTCTAGATCCCACTTAGTGTAAACTAGATACATTCACAGGAATTACTCTAGCATTAACAAAGACTTAAGTTGCTCTGGATAATAAAAAACAAAGCATTCTTCTTGTCGTTTAATACACTGCTAGGATATCTCAACACATAAGAATAACCCAAATTCTTAACCTGGGTTCTAAATGTTAGAAATTCTCTTCTCCTTTGCTGTGTAACACGAGCAAGGTCCGGATAAACTCTTACCCCAGCTCCATAGAATGGAGTTGAGATATTTTTAAAGAAATTCTTCATAACAACACCCAGATCAGACTCTGAAGCAAAGGTAACTAGAAGAGTTGCCCTATCACATAATTCTAAAGATGAATTTTCTAAGTATCCAGTTAAATTTTCCATATCTCAACCTCAGGTCTGTTTTCAAATCTAGATATAACTCCTTGTGAGGACTTCAGGAATATTTGCCTAGTGATACAAGGCAATCTGTCTTCACTAAGCTTTAAATTTTCAAGAAAATATTTTTTAAGAGTAACCTCTATTGTCTGTCCCACAACCCTAGGAAAATATGTAAATCTGAGGTTAAGATGTTTGGAAAAATTTTCAACATGTTCAATTCTACGTGATACTGATGTAATATCTTTAATTAACTTTACTTGAACATTAGTATTTTTTTCAATTTCAACTTCCATCTTATCTATTCTAGACACAGTTTTCTCTAATTTATCTTCTATTTTTTCCATCTTTATGTTAAGGGTTCCCACAGTTGCATTAGTATCAAAAAGAGCTTTACTTAAGCCTGCCACTAAGTCCCACAATGAGTCCATGGTCACAATTGCTGGCTTAGCTGGTATTGAAAAGTGGGATATCTCACCCTCTTTTCCTGCCGGCCTTTCTTCCACCTTCAACTGCTTTCCTGGTCTTTCTCCCGCCCCTTCATCTGGGGTCGATGTTACAGTTTCTACTCCTTTTCCTCCAACTGCCCCTTCTTCAGAGGTTTTAGGAGAAACCAGTTTGCTGTGAAGCTCTAACCTGTGTTCTCCTGCCGTTTCAGTTATAGCCACTTCGGCTAACTGATCTCCAGCCAACACAGGTGACATCATTAATTGGCGCCGGGGATCAGGAGGAGACAGAGTCACTTCTGCCACTTTTATTTAAAAGAAAAAAAGAACAAAAAAAGTGAAATATAAATTGAGAATATATGGGTAAAATAGTGACCTATGATTAAAGATGATCCCTAATGCGGCTTGAGAGCACACATGCCAAA